>NW_006922079.1:1873919-1875183 GCF_000298275.1 Orycteropus afer afer | reverse complement strand
TGGATGAACTTGGAGGACATTATGCTGAGTGAAATAAGTCAATCACAAAAGGACAAATATTATATTAGTCTATTATTGTAAAAGTTAAGGAAAGGTTTATCTACAGAAGGAAATTTTCTTTGTTGTTTACCAGAGGTGGGAGGGGAGGGGAGGGAAAGCTGTTAGATATATAGAGATAAGTATTGATTTGGGTGAAGAGAAGGGCAATGTACCAAAGGTGAGTGACTAATATGGCACCATTGAGGATGAGAAAGACAGAGAGAGGTACATGGGAGGTACAGACAACAAAGGTGAACCCTTTTGCACATGCAGTACTGCATTGTCAGTGAAGGCAAACATGAGTATATGAATGGATATATGGGTGGACAGGCTAAATGATGAGGTATGTCTATGCAATGGGGAGTGTATCCAAGAACATATATGGGATTGGCAGATTATGGTCCTATAAATTTATGTGAATGATCAGAATTCCCAGGTGTACAGTAGAGTTGACAAGGGGAAGGTTGTGGTCACTGCTTGGTCACAGCCAGCTATCCAGAGGGACTGAGTAGTTGAACCTGCAGGCTTGGGACCATAGTCACAGGGGACATCAAGCTCAATTGGCATAACATACTATAGAACACATTGTTCCACCTCCTACTTTGGCGAGTAGCGACTGGGATCTTAAAATCTAGCAAGCTGCCATCTAGATTCAACGATGGGTCTCTCCTAATCCAGAGCAAAGAACAATGAAGAAAAACAAAATTCATGGAAACAGTTAGTGCTAGCAACTGGTACACCATCTGTTCTGCAGTCTATATGATTATGAGACCAGAAGAACTAGATGGTGCCTGGCTACCACTGTCATGCACTTGGAAGGGGATCTATGTAGAAGATCTATGATAGAGAGGGAGAACAAAACTCAAAATATTTGGAGAAAAAAAAAAAAAGTTGGGGACCAGGTTTGCTGGTCCAATAGAGCCTGGTGGAACCACTGAGACTATGGCCCCTTGTTGCCCTTCTGGTCTGGAATTAAACCCCGTACCTGTGGTTTCCAGCCAAACAAAATATAGGCATACGAGTTGAACATTTATCTCAAGTAGATACACTCTTTGGCAAGAGCAATCATGGGAGAAAGAAGGGCTGCTTATGCACAGGGAGACAGCTCAGGGGGCAGGAGTGTATGGAGGAATGGACACTGGGAAGAGGTAACTATGGGGAGGAAGTGGGAGGGGAGCTGTTGCATTGTGGTAAACTGTGGTCAATGACATGAGACAAAGTATAT
>NW_006922079.1:1868545-1873799 GCF_000298275.1 Orycteropus afer afer | reverse complement strand
CTCAATAGTATATTTATGCCATAAATTAGGGCCTCTAGATTTGCCCCTATTTTATCTTTTATGAATTTTATAGTTTAGGGTTTTTCATTTAATTCTTTGATCCAACTTGAGTTTGTTTTTGTGTATGGGGTGAGGTATGGGTCTTGTTTCATTTTTCTGCAAGTGGATATCCAATTTTGCCAGCACCATTTTTTAAAGAGGTATCTCTTCCCCCATTTAATGGGTTTTGGACCTTTGTCAAAGATTAGCTGTCCATGGATGGATGGGTCTATTTCTTGGTTTTCTATTCTGTTCCATTGGTCTATCTGTCTATCCTTGAACCAATACCACACTCTTTTGACTACTGTGGCTGTATAGTAGGTTTTGAGATCAAGAAGTGTGAGACTTCCCACTTTCTTCTTCTGCACTAGTGCTCTGATTATCTGAAGTCTCCTTCTTTTCCTTATGAAGTTAGTAATTGGTTTTCCATGTCCTTAAAAATTTTTGTTGGCATCTGGATTGGGATTGAGTTAAATGTGTAGATTGCTTTAGATAGTATTGATATATTCACAATATCCAGTCCTCCTATCCATGAACAAGGCAGGTTCTTCCATTTGTGTAGATTCCTTTTAGTTTCTTGTAGTAGTGCTTCATAGTTTTCTTTGTATAGCTTTTTGCGTCTCTAGTAAGATTTATTCCTAGATATTTTACCTTTTTAGTAGCTATTGTAAATGGTGTTGTTCCCCTTATTTCTTTTGCAGGGGTCTCTTTGTTGGTGTAGAGGAATCCAACTGATTTTGTATGTTGACCTTGTATCCTGCCACTTTGGTGAACCTGTTAGTTCCAGTAGGTTTTTTTTTTTTTTTTTGGCTGAGTCTCTTGGGTTTTCTATGGATAGGATCATGTCCTCCACAAATAGTAAAAGCTTTACTTCCTCTTTGTCAATTTGGATGTCTTTGATTTCTCTTTCTTGCCTTATTGCCCTGGCTAGGACTCCCAACACAATGTTAAATAGGAGTGGTGATAGAGGTCATCCTTCTCTGGTTCCCATTCATAAGGGGAATGCTTTGAATTTTTCTTCATTAAAAATAATGTTAGCCATTGGCTTTGCATATATGCTCTTTATTATGCTGAGGAATTTCCCCTCTATCCCTGTTTTGCTGAGAGTTCTGACAGGAACTGGTGTTGGATTTAATCAAATGCCTTTTCTGCATTGATTGATATAATCATATGGTTCTTTTATTTTGTTTACGTGGTAGATTACATTGATTGTTTTTCTGATGTTGAACCATCCCTGCATACCAGGTATGAATCTCACTTGGTCAGGATATATTATTTCTTTTTGATATGTTGCTGGATTCTGTTGGCTAGGATTTTGCTGAAGATTTTTGCATCTATGTTCATAAGAGATATTGGTCTGTAGTTTTCCTTTTTAGTGGTATCTTTCACTGGTTTTGGTATCAGTGTTATGCTTGCTTCATAAATTAAGTTTGAGAGTATTCCTTATTATCTGCGTTCTGGAATAGCTTGAGTAGTATAGGTGTCAACTCTTTCCTGAGTATTTGGTAAAATTCTCTAGTGAAGTCATCAGGGCCAGGACTTTTTCTTGTGGGAGTTTTTTTTATGATCTGTTCAATTTCTTCCTTTGTGATGGGTCTGTTCAAGTATTCTATCTGTGACTAGGATAGCTTTGGTAGGTCTTGGGTTTCTAGAAACTTGTCCAAACCTTCTAGGTTCTCATACCTATTGGTGTACAGTTCTTCATAATTTTCTGTCTGGATCTTTTTTTTATTTCCATTGGTTCTGTTGTGATGTCACTCTTTTCATTTATTATTCTTGTTATATGCATCTTCTCTTTCTTTTGTTAAATTTGCCAACGGTTTGTCAATTTTGTTAATCTATTCAAAGAAACAGCTTCTTGTTGATTTTCTCTATTTTTGTTTGTTTGCTTGTTTTCTGTTTCATTTATTTCTGCTCTGATCTTTATTATTTCCTTACTTCTGGAAATTGTAGGATTCTTTTATTGTTCTCTTCCTCATTGTTGGAGTTGCTAAGTTAGAGTGTTGATTTTGTTTGTTTCCTCTTTTTTTGATGTGTGCATTTATTTCTGTAAATTGACCTGAGTACTGCTTTCACTGTGTCCTATAGGTTTTATAAGATGTGTCTTCATTCTTGTTTGTTTCTGGGATTTTTTTTATTTCACTTTTTATTTCTTCCATTACCCAGTAGTTTTTGAACATGCATTATTCAACTTCCACATGTTCAATGTTTTTTCCTTGGTCTTCCTATTATTAATTTCTAATTTTATAGCATTGTGGTCCAAGAAGATGCTTTGTAGTATTTCAGTGTTTTTTAATTTATTAAGGTTTGTTTGATATCCTAACATACTCCAAACCAATTTTCTGTTGCTTCTATAATGTATGGGGTTAATTTTGTAGCACAAGTGCATATGTAAAATTATCTTCAGCCATATTTATCCTTGGTCTAGGATGTATTCCTGTTTGCCCCCCCCCCCCCGCTCTTCTCACCTGTCTGTGCATTAATCCATAGCCTGGAATTTGGTGCTAGTAATACTTCAGTGTTGTGCAGTAATAGTATTTGCCTCTGTTGTCTATAATATCTTTTGTGTACATTTCAGTGTCTTTTCTTTTCCTGATGTCACCATGCTGGTCACAGACTCTTTCCATACTATTCCTGCCCTCACCTATATCCACACATGACCCCCAAATATCAGAGATTTTCCCTTCACTTCCCTCCCATCCCTGGTAACCAACAAAGTGAGTTTCCTTCCTGAATAAAATTTCCTTGACTTTTTACAATAGTGGGATCATAAAATATTTGTCCTTCTGTGATTGATTTATTCCACTCAGTATAATATCCTCTAACTTCATCCATGTTGTGAGATGATTCATGTATTCTTCATTATTCCTTAATGTTGCATAGTATTCCATTGTGTGAATGTATCCATACATTGGATAACCATTGGTTATCCAATCATCTGTTGATGGGCATTTAGGTTGTTTCCATCTCCTTGCTATAGTGCATTGTGCTGCACTGGGTGTGCATATGGGTGTGCATATGTCTGTTTGTGTTCTGTCTCTCACCCCTTTAGGATATATTCCTAGTAATTGAATTGCTGGAACAAATGATATTTCTATTTTCAGTTTTATAAGGAAACGCCATTCCATTTTCCACAATGGTTTTACCATTTTGCAGTCAATATATTCTTAATACATTTTTTGGTTAAGTGCATTTCTAGGGTTTTCATTATTATACTTAAGTGCTATTTACTGTTGAGAAAATTACCTATTTGTAATTTTTCTCCAGGATTTAGTTGCTTTTTTAAATTAATATGCTTAATTTTCCTTGAATCTCTGGCTAGATCTTCACAAAAATTTTAAATTCTCAATTGAATTTCCCATGCACATAAACATATTACCCTTAATCCAATTAACCTGGTCACACCTTAGGCTTCCTCCATAGCTGCCATCCTGAGAATTCTCATCCCTTCTTTTCTGTGTGAGGCCTCCCATGCCATCTTCTTTCTTGTTTTGCTTACTTATTTGGAAGCAACACATAACCTAGGAGTTTCTGGAGAAAAGATGCTGGGAAGTTAAAATTTTAAGAACTTGTATGGTAGCCCTTAGTGCTATTCACCAAATATTTCTGGCTCTGCTTTCCAGACAGGGAGTAAGATTATACTTCCTGGTCATGTGAGTGAATTAACATGTCACTTCCATACCAGAATGCTTATTTGTCAGTTCAACACTTTACAGAACTTATTCTCTGCTACATGGTAAAATGATACAAGATACATGATCAAGATGATGGATACTATGTTAGCCTGGGTTATGAAAAAGGGAAATATGTTGTAGAAATACTACCCCTCAAATTTACAAAGAGTATCAGCATGAGCAAGAAATAAATTTTTATTTCTTTAAGCCAAAAAAATTTGCAGATTGGTTGTTACTGCAGTTTAAATTAACCTATTCTATTTAGCTTTACATGCCTTTATCCTACTTCTGTTATGTATTCATAGTTTAGCTAGGTACAGAATTCTTGGTTGGAAATCATTTCCATCAAAGTTTGAAGACATTGCTCACTGTCTGACTTCTAACACTGCTAGTAAAAAGTTTGGTGCCATTTTTCTACCTTTTTTTTTTTTTTTTGTAATCCATCATTTTTCTCCTCCTTTGGAACTTTTAGGAGCTTTATATATTCCTATTATTATTTAGTTTTATAATGGTGTAACTAGTGTGGGGCTTCTCATACTCTGTTAGGCACTTTATGGAAAATTTGAATCTGGAAACCTGTATCCTTATAAGAATTTTGTATTGTTACTTCTTAGATAACTTCCTCACTGCCTTTTCCTATGCACTCTGTTTTGAGACTTTTAAGACATTTTTTTTTCATTTTTCCTCCCATATTTTTAAATATTAAGAGCTCTGTTTTGTTATCCAAATGTTCCCTTTTATAATATATGACTCTTGTCTCACAGGTGCAATATATTCTTTCTCCTGAGAATAGTAATTATGTATTTTTCCTTCTGCTCTTTGCAATAACTCTGTTTCCCCAAGTTCCTTAAAATAACCTTTTATTTTAAAACACTTTTAAAATTACAGAAAAATTGCTAAGTTGGTACAGAGAATCCCCATACATATATAGCCTTGGCAGTGGTAAGTATGTGGGATTATTATTAATATCTTATGTTAATATGTACATTTTTCACAATAATGAGCCAATACCACAAAATTCTATTTTTCTGTGTTTGTATTGGTCCTTGACTTTCATGTTAGAAACATTCTTTGTGTGTGTGTGTATGTGTGTGTGTGTGTGATTTGGTTGAAGATTTACAGAGAAAATTCACTTTCCATACAGTAGTTCACATATACTTTGTCTCATGTCATTGACCACAGTTTACCACAATGCAACAACTTCCCTCCCACTTCCTCCCCATAGTTACCTCTTCGCTGTGTCCATCCCTCCATGGACTACTGCCCCCTGAGCTTTCTCTTTGTGCATAAGCAGCGCTTCTTTCTCCCATGATTGTTCTTTCCAAGGAGTGTATCTACTTGAGGTAAATGTTTAACTCATATGCCTGTATTTTATTTGGCTGGAAAACACAGGTGTGGGTTCAATTCCAGACCTGAAGGGCAGCTAGGGGCCATAGTCTCAGTGGTTCCACCAGTCTCTACCAGACCAGCAAACCTGGTCCCCTCCACTTTTTTTCCCCCTCCAAATGATTTTGAGTTTTGTTCCACATTGTTCTCCCTCT
>NW_006922079.1:1867233-1868445 GCF_000298275.1 Orycteropus afer afer | reverse complement strand
CCAAGGACACTCGGGACCTGCAAGACCGAAAATGTACAACATTCCTCTTGTTACTCTTATACCCCACACCAGCTTGGTGAATGGAAGTGTGGCCACAACCCACTCCCACCTACATTCTGGGCCCACAGGAACTCCATCACAGTCTGTGTGCTCAGACAGAGCCTGGGTGCCCTGCCCTGTCCTCCACTGAATTTTTCTCTTTTTTTATTTTTATTTTTTTCTTTTTCACTTTCTTTATTCTGATGATTAGTTTGCTTGTATTTGTCTGTTTTAAAACAACTAATATTATTAATACTTTTGTCCCTTTTATTATTATTCTTAATCTTCACCTACCAGATCCTAGTTTTCAGCATTTTTTCTTTACCCTGTGCCTCATTGGAAAAAAAAAAAAAAAAATTTTTTTTGTAATGTAAGGTTTTTTTTTCTTTTCCACATTTTTCTCATGATTAACCCCATTCCTTGTTTTTCTTTTTGCATTTTTCCCATTACTTTTCTTCATTTATTATTCTCCTTCCCTACTTTTTTTTTCTTAGTGTCCTATCCCCAGATATTGCAGGTTTTCTTGTTTTTTCTTCTTTTTTTCCCTTTTTCTTTCTTTGTTTACTGTTCCTGTGTGATTACATGGTGTGTTTTTTGTCCATGGACTTTTAGTTTTTTGATGGTTATTCAATTGTATTTTGTGTCTAACTGAGTGGGAGACAACAACAGTCCCCATAAGACACAACTACACCCACAACTTCTGCAACTTCACTTACTGAGCTAGAGCCACTACCGCCTTCTCCACCAAAGGGCCAATGATAAAAAAACACCAAGAAGAGCCTGAATCATCCTTGTCTGTTCTTCACAAAAAGTTAACGTAGATACAACAATGCCACACTGCCTCGGAAACAACAGACCATCACAGTCCACACAAAGAAGCAGGATAAAGTGGTAGAAACAAGGGATCAAGATACAGACCCAGAACACATCACTGAGGAAGAAGCAGAATTGGAACTCTCTGATAAGGAATTCAAAAGAATTATCTTTAGGTATAAGGATTCAAAGGATAGAGAGACAGACTAAAGAAAACACAGAAAAAAAACTCTGAATGAATTTTGGAAGAAAATACAAGAACAAAATGACAAAATAAGTGAAAAATTAGAAATGATTCTAAATCTACAGATAGAAATCCAGAAGATTAATACTAAATTGTCAGAAATAGATAACACATTG
>NW_006922079.1:1860900-1864096 GCF_000298275.1 Orycteropus afer afer | reverse complement strand
TGTTTGTTGGCTGCTTGAATATCCTCCTTGGTGAAGTGTCTATTCATGTCTTCTGCCCATTTTTTAATTGGATTGTTTGTCTTTTTGTTATTGAGATGTTGGAGTGTTTAGAACCTTTCTTCAACTCTGAGCTCACTCTCAGATGACCATTTGTATTTAAGAGTTAGTAAAATCCAGAAAATTTAAATAAATCAGTTTTTAATGAGCTTTAATAAAGTCTTTCTAGAAAGTAAATTAAAATCTGTCAGTACAAAAGTTGGCCCTATTTAGTCTTTTATGGGAAATAGTACAAAGTAGGAAAAAAATGAAATTTTAGAAATTCTGATTTTTTTTTCTGTATTATAACTAGAAATTAGCTTTAAATATGATCAAACAATAAGAATATGTGAGGAAATATACTTAATAAACAGAAGACAATTTTAAAGGAAATATAATTAATACATTCAGAAAGTACTCCAAGGCACAATCTTCATACGTCTCTCCTGTTTCTACACTCACTTCCTCATGGTGTAAAATGTCATCTAGTCATTAAACTGGACTACCAACTTTACATTTCTACTCTTGGCCTCACCTCTGTACTTCAGATTCACACATCCAACTGACTATGGGACATCTTCATGTGCATGTCTAATCAACCCAGCTGTCATCAAAACAATTGCAACTCATGGTGGCACCATATATGTCAGAGTAAAGCTGTGTTCCATATATTAGTGATAACTGATTTTTCAAAAGTAGATCACTAGAGACTTCTGGTAAGATGGCAGAATAGACGGACAAGCTACACAGACCCTCTTCAACAAAGAAAAGAGAAACCAATAGACAGGAATACAGAAGATAATCCTGGATCCCTGAGCTTTGAAAGGAAGTATACCGAATTGGATTAGGTACCAACTAGTGGAAAAACCTGAAAGAAAACAGAGACAGTTGGAGCAGTGGACTGTCAGCTGCTCTGATGGGACCAACAGCCTGAATATTTTCAAGTGGTGTTGGGACCTGAGAATTGACTTATAGATCAGCCCTGGTCACAAGGGCTGCAGGGAAAGCTGTGCTGGTGGTCTAAGACTAAGAAGGGAAACAGCAAGGAGGCAGATAACCTGAGCTATGGATTTTAGCTGTCCAGTGGGTGAGGTGATTTTGAGTGTTTACAAATGGTGGTGGCCATTTTGGATATTTAAACTGACTGAGGGCACAGCCATTTTGAATGTTTATAAGCTGTGGCCATTTGGGATTTTAAAGTGACAGCATTCTCATTTGGATTCCAGGGACTTAAGAATATGCTCCATTTGTCAAGGACACCAGGGACATATGGGAGTCTGACAACAGGAAAGAAGAGAGGTGGTGAGTGTATAAGTGCTGCCAACTAGTAAATAGAGAAGCACAGCACAGTACCCTGCTTAAGTAGATACATACAAACAAAACAAAGGAAACAAAAAGGATAGGCAAGCACTCCAACATAAAATTACCAATTAAATATAAACACAAAAACATCACAATGCTTCAGACACAACAGAGCATCACTGTCCAAAGAAGAAAGATAAAACAGGAAAAACAAAGGACCAGGATACAAACTCAAAACACATCCCTGAGGAAGACACAGCATTGGAACTCCCTGATGAGGAATTCAAAAGAATTATATTTAGGTACTTTCAACAAATTGAGAGACCAATCAAGGAAAACACTCACTAAGTGGAGGAAAACACAGAGAAAATCCTAGAAGAATTTTGAGAGATAATACAAGAACAAAATGACAAAATAAATGAAAAATTAGAAATGATACAAAATCTACAGATAGAAATCCAGAAGATTAATACTCAATTTTTGAAATAGATAATACATTGAACAGGCAAAGGAGAAGAATTGAATCAATGGAAGACAGTAAGATTGAAGGCAAATACCTCAAAACATCTATGAAAAGGGATCAATCAGAAAAAAGATCAAAACAAAAAAAAGAAAGATTAAGATTTACATGGAATAACATCAGAAGGAAAAACCTACATGTAATCAGAATTCCAGAGCAGGAAGAGACAAATAAAACCACAGAAAAAAATTGTTGAAAATTTATTGGAAGAAAATTTTGCTGGTATGATGAAATATGAGAATCTATTCATTCTAGAGGTCCAATGAACCCCAAACAGCACAGACCTCAAAAGAAAATCACCAAGACATATTATCATCAAACTCACCAAAACCAAAGACAAAGAAAGAATCCTGAAAGCAGAACAGGAAAAACGAAAAGTTACCTACAAGGGGCAACAATAAGACTACGTTCAGGGAGGACTTCTGGTAAGATGGAGGAAGAGGCAGACGAGCAACACAGACCCTCTTCAACAAGAAAAGAAAAATCAACTGATAGAGATACAGAAGATAATCCTGGAACCCTGAGGTTTGAAAGGAACTATACAGAAATGGAGTAGGAACCAACTAGTGGAAAAACCTGAATGAAAATAGTGAGTACAGAGACAGTCAGAGCTGCGGACTGTCAGCTAGTCTGACGAGACCAACAGCCTGAATATTTCCAAGTGGTGTTGGGACCTGAGAATTGACCTAAATATCAGTCCCGGTCACCAAGGGCTGCAGGGCCAGCTGCTTTAGTGGCCTACGACTAGGGAGGGAAACAGCAAGGAGGGAGACAACCTGAGCTGTGGACTTTCTGTTTTTTGGAGGTCACAGCCATTTTGGTTGTTTACATATGGCAGCCATTTTAGATATTTAAAGTGACCGAGGGCACAGCCATTTTGAATGTTTATAAGTGGCAACCATTTTGGATTTTAAAGGGATAGATTCTCATTTGGATTTCAGGGACCTAAGAACAGGCTCTGTTTGCCAGGGGCAGCAAGGACATATGAGAGGATGACAACAGGAAAGGAGACAGGTGGTGAGTGTATAAGTGCTGTCAACTAGTGAATAGAGGAGCACAGTACAGTACCCAACCTGTATAGATAACATACAAAGAAAACAAAAATTACAGGCAAGTCACTCCAACATATAATCACCAATTAAATATAAACACAAAAAGATCACAGTGCCACGGAGACAACAGAGCATCACAGTCCACATAAATAAGCAAGATAAAGCAGGAGAAACAAGAGACCAGGATACAGACCCAAAACATATCCCTGAGGAAGACACAGCATTGGAACTCCCTGATAAGGAATTCAAAAGAATTATATTTAGGTATCTTCAAAGGATTGAGAGA
>NW_006922079.1:1856586-1859998 GCF_000298275.1 Orycteropus afer afer | reverse complement strand
CACATCAAAATAAAAAAGAGGACCAGCATAAATATTCAGCAAATACTAAAACAATAGCAATGAAGGAAGAGATAACATGATTCATAAACAAAACGAGCTCAGCATAGAAAATTATATGGAACAAAGAAATTAACACAATGAAAAAGCACATGACAAAAATGACAGCAACAAATTCATAGTTGTTGATAATTACATATCTGGCAAGGGACTTATCTCTAAGATTTATAGAAAACTCCAATGCCTCAACACCAAAGGAATTAACAATCTGAAAAAATGGGCAGAAGACATGAATAGACACTTCATCAAGGAGGATATTCAGGTGGTTAACTAATACATGAAAAGAGCCTCACAATCATTGGCCATCAGACAGATGTAAATCAAAACAACGAGATATACCGTCTCAGCCCAGCACTGATGGCAAGGTTCAATGAGACAGAAAATAGCAAATCCTGGTGTGATATGGAGAAACTGGGACTCTTATACACTGCTGGTGTGACTGTGAAATGACACAACCACTGTGGAAAGCAATATGGCGATTCCTTAGAAAGCTGGAATAGGAGATACCATTTGACCCAGCAATCCCATTACTAGGTGTATATCCTAGAGAGGTGAGAGCCAGGATAGGAACAGATACACGCATGCTCATGTTCATCACAGCACTATTTACAATGGTAAAAAGATGGAAACAGCTTACATGCCCATCAGTGGAAGAGTGGAAGATCAAACTATGGTACATACACATACTGGAATGTTATGAAGCACTAAAGAATAATGTAGAGTCTGCAAAACACCACAAAATATAGATGAACTTGGAAGACATTATGCTGAGTGAAATAAGTCAGTCACTGAAGGACAAATGTAGTATTAGTTTGTTGTTGTGGCGGGTCAAGGAAAGGTTTATATATGGAGGAAAATTTTCTTTGTTGGTTTTCAGGGTGGGAGGGGAATGGAGGGAACACTGCAAAAACAAATGCATTGACCCATGCCACTTTAGTTTTGTGTTTTCACTGTACATAAATTATATTTCAATAAAGTGCATTAAAAAAAAAAAAAAGACTAAGCTCAGATTTCTCAGCAGAAACCATGCAGGCAAGAAGACAAAAGGAGGGTATATATAAACTCTGAAAGAGAAAAATTTCCAACTAATAATTATATACCCAGCAAAATTTCTTCTCAAATATGATGATGAAATTATGACATTTCCAGATAAGGAGAAATTAAGGGAATTTGTTAAAACTAAATCAACCTTACAAGAGATGCTAAAGGAAGTCCTTTGGACAGAGAACCAATAAGAGCAAACCACTGACCATTAACACATATGATGACATAACCCAGAAACCAACACAGTTATGGAAATATCCAAAGTAAATAAGCCTACAAGTTTGTAAACAGGGAACCAGAGACACCAACCAACAAATAAGGACAACTACAAACCAAAAAGAGGGAAAAAATTGTGTAGTTAACAGAATTTCTAAATGGTAGGGAAGTCAAGACAACTACAAGATAGAATAGAAATGTCCTAAACTAGGGAAGAAAATTATGTATCACAGGATAACCTCAAAGAAAAATGATAAACCTTCACATCAAAATAAAAAAGAGGACCAGCACAAATATTTAGCAAATACTAAAACCATAGCAAAGTGATAACATGATTCATAAACAAAATGAGCTCAGCACAGAAAATTATATGGAACAAAGAAATCAACACCACAAAAAAGCACATACCAAAAAACAAAAAAAGCACATAACAAAATGACAGCAACAAATTTATACTTGTTGATAATTACATATCTGACAAGGAACTTATCTCTAAAATTTGTAGAAACCTCCAACACCTCAAAAACAAAAAGATTAACAGTCCAATTAAAAAATGGGCAGAAGACATGAATAGACACTTCACCAGAGAGGATGTTCAGGTGACCAGGAAATACATGAAGAGATGTTCACAATCATTAGCCATTTCACTCACTGCCATCGAGTTGGATCCGACTCATAACGACCCCTCCTTGGGTTTCTGAGGCAGCATCACTACTGAAATAGATTGCCCAACCTTCCTTCTGAGGAATGGCTGGTGAGTATGAACTGCCAGGCTTCTGGTTAGCAGTCAAATGTCTTAGGCACTACACCACCAGAGAGATGCAAATCAAAACAATGAGATACCACCTCACCCCAGCACTAATGGCAAAGTTCAACAAGACAGAAAATAACAAATGCTTGCGAGGATGGGGAGAGATTGGGACTCTCACACGCTGCTGGTGGGACTTTAAAATGATACAAACACTGTGGAAAACAGTATGGCAATTACTTAAAAAGCTGGAATTAGAAAACCATTTGACCCAGCCATTCCTTTACCAGGTATGTATCCTAAAGAAGTGAGAGCCAGGACAAGAACAGATATATGCACACCCATGTTCATCACAGCATTATTTACAATAGCAAAAAGATGGAAACAACCTATGTGCCCATGAACAGAAAAATGGATTACCAAACTATGGTACATGCACACAATAGAATATTATGCAACATTAAAGAATAATGTAGAATCTACAAAACATGCATAACATGGATGAACTTGGAGGATATTATGCTGAGTGAAATAAGCCAATCACAGAAGGACAAATATAGTATTAGTTCATTATTGTAAAAAGTCAAGGAAAGGTTTATATATGTAAGGAAATTTTCTTTGGTTACGTGGGGTGAGGGGGAGGGGAAGTAACACTGAAAAAAAAATCATTGACCTATGTCACTTCTGTTTTGTGTATTTCACTATATATAAATTATATTTTGATAATATGCATTAAAAAACTGTAGATCACCAGGTTTTTCTTTCAAGCTGCCTCTGGGTGGACTTGAAACACTAACCTTCCTGTTAACAGACAAATGAGTTAACATTTTGCACCACCTAGGAACTCTGTATATCTAACATCAACCTTCAGACTTATTCCCCATAAGAAGCAAATCTTATCAGCTCTACCTTCAAATGATGTCTCAGGTATAACCACTCCTCACCTCATCCATCTCTATTACCTAGGTCAAAGCTAGTGATTTTGTAGTACCCTTAACTCACCTCAGATCAGCACACTGGCATTCTCTGGTGTTTCTTGAACTTTCCAAGCATTTTCCCATCTCAAAATATTTCTCTTCATCTTTCCTCTTCACAGATCACTTTTTCACCCAACATGTATAAAGCCCAATCTGTTACTTTATTCAGATCTCTGCAAAAAGATAATCTCCTCAAAGAGACCTTTCCTGTGCACTCCTTGCTATCCTTCATCTCCATCTGCCCTTTCCTTTTCTTCAAAGCACTTCATGACACCATACACACACAGACACACACACACACACACCAAAAAGTAAAAGATAAAAACTCAGGGTCATCAAGTCAATTTCAACGTATAGTGTGACCCCTTTC
>NW_006922079.1:1855506-1856338 GCF_000298275.1 Orycteropus afer afer | reverse complement strand
TACATACTAAAATGTAAGTTCCCATAAGGGTAGGGATGTTAGTACATTGTCCATTTTTATAACTGCAATACCTTAGAAAGTTAAGTGCTCAATAAATATGTTTTGAATGAGTGAATGAAAGCAAAAGTGAGAGCACACCTAGAATTTTAAATAACCTACATTCCAAGAAATTAAAAATCATTGCTAAAATTAAATCTTAATAAATGGACTGATGGGCTGAATAGACCCAATTAAAGATAAAATTGTAGATTAGAATATCAACATCAGGGATTTTACCAAAATGAAATACAAATGGACAAAAATTGTAAACTTAGAAGAAAATAATCTATTATAAAGATAAATATGTATTATATATAAATAAGAGTTTTAAAAGAGAGAAAATAAATAATAATGAAATACTTGAAGAAGTATTTCTAGAGCCGATGAAAGACATAATTCTTCAGCTTGAAAGAATCCAATTAATTTTCAACAGAATAAATTTTAAATGTTTAACATTACTACATACAATGCCTATGTGTGTATATTATACACATGTCGTTGTTGTTGTTATGTTCCATCAAGCCGGCTCTGACTTACAGTGACCCTATGTACGACAGAATGAAACACTACCCAGTCCTGTGCCAAAACTAAACCAAACCAAACTCACTGCAGTCAAGTTGGATCCGACTCATAGCGACCCCTTCCTTGGTTTCTGAGGCAGTATCATTATGGAAGTAGATTGCCCAATGTTCCTTCCGAGGAGTGTCTGGTACGTTTGAACTGCCAGCCTTCTGGTTAGCAATATATATTAAATATATATTAATATAATAAATATATATGTTAATATAATAAA
>NW_006922079.1:1850340-1855406 GCF_000298275.1 Orycteropus afer afer | reverse complement strand
ATATAGTGCCTTAGGCACTATACCACCAGAGCTCCTAGTCCTGTGCCAACCTCACAATACTTGCTATACCCGAGCTTATCATTGCAGCCACTGTGTTGATCCATCTCATTTTTTGTTGACCCTCCACTTCACCAAGCATGATATCATTCTCCAGGGAATGTTCCCATTTGACAACATGACCAAAGCAGGTCAAATGAAGTCTGGCCATTCTTGCTTCCAAGGAGCATTCTGGCTGCACTTCTTCTAGGACAGATTTGTTCATTCTTTTGGCAGTCCATGGTACTTTCAGTATTCTTCGCCAAAACCGCAACTCAAAAGCATCAACTATTCTTCCATCTTAATCGTTGTCCAGCTTTCACAGGCATATGAGGCAATTGAAAATACCATGGCTTGAGTTAGGTACACCTCAGTCTCCAAAGAGACATCTTTGTTCTTCAGCACTTTAAAGAGGTCTTTTGCAGCAGATTTGCCCAGTGCAATATACCCCCTGATGTCTTGACTGTTGCTTCCATTGGTTTTGATTGTGGAACCAAGAAATATGAAATTGTTGATAACTTTAATCTTTTCTCCATTTATTGTAATGCTGTTTATTGGCCCAGTTGTGAGGAATTTTGTTTTCTTTATGTTGAGATGTCATCCATACTGCAGACTGTAGTCTTTAATTTTCATTAGTAAGTGCTTCAAGTCATCCTTGCTTTCAGCAAGCAAAGTTGCATCATCTGTGTATCACAGGTTGTTAATGAGTCTTCCTCCAATCTTGATGCCTTGTTCTTCTTTTTACTGTCCAGCTTCTTGGGTTATTTGCTCAACACACAAATTGAATAAGTATGGTTAAAGGATACAATCCTGACACACTCCCTTCCTGATTTTAAACCAAGAAGTATCCCCTTGCTCTGTTTGAATTACAGCCTCCTGGTCTATGTAGAGGTTTTCATGAGCACAATTAAGTGTTCTGGAATTCCAATTTTTCTCAATGTTACTCATAATTTTTTATGATCCACACAATTGAATGCTTTTGCATAATCAATAAAACACAAATAAACATCTTTCTAGTATTCTTTGCTTTCAACCAAGATCCATCAGGCATCAGCAATATCTCTTGTTCTACAGCTTGCATTTCTGGAAGTTCTCTGTTAATATATACTGCTGCAACCGTTTTTGAATTATCTTCATTAAGATTTTACTTGCATGTGATATTGATATTGTTTGATAATTTCTGCATTCTGTGGAATCACATTTCTTTGGAATTGGTACAAATACAGATTTCTTCCAGTCAGTTGGCCAGGTAGCGGTCTTTCAAATTTCTTGACATAGCGGGGTGAGTGTCTCCAGTGGGGCATCCATTTGTTGAAACATCTCAATGTGTATTCCATCAATTCTTGAAGGCTTGTTCTTTGCCAATTCTTTCAGTGCACCTTTGACTTCTTCCTTTAATACCATCAGTTCTTGACCACATGCCACCTCCTGAAATGGATAAACATTAACCAATTCTTTTTGGTACAGTGATTCTGTGTATTCTTTCCATTTTCTTTTGATGTTTCCTGCACCATTCAATATTTTGTCCATTGAATCTTTCAGTATTGCAACTTGAAGCTTGAATTTTTTCCTCAGTTCTTTCAGCTTGAGAAATGCTAAGCATGTTCTTCTCTTTTGGTTTTCTAACTCCAGGTCTTTGCACATTTCATTATAATAATTGACTTTGTCTCCTTGTCATTGTTGTTGTTGTTATGTGCCGTCGAGTCAGAACCAACTCATAGTGACCCCTCCTTGGGTTTCCAAGGCAGTATCACTGTGGAAGTAGATTGCCCCATCTTCCTTCTGAGGAGTGGCTGATGGGTTTGAATTGCCAGCCTTCTGGTTAGCAGTCAAGTACCTTAGGCACTATGCTACCAGAACTCCCTTGTCTCCTTGAGCTGCTTTTATATTATGATACAGTTATATTATATTATATAGTTACATGCATTTAGCATTTTTACATAAATATATCATACTGATTATATTTTTTTACAATATGCTTTTTCCACAAAATAATTCTTTTGAGATTTATGCATATCGAAACATTTAACCATTGGTAAAAATAAATTGGATATTTTTTTTATATTATAAAAAAAATACCAAGAGAACCTACATTATAACAAAAGTCAGGAAAACCAAGAAAGGAGGGAAAGGAGAGAAAGCATAGTAAAACTTAGAAACCATAAACTATAATGGCAAGAATAAGAACAAACATACAAGCTATTAGCTCAGTGTAAATCAGCTAAATGCTCTACAACTAAAATAAAGTGTCACAGAATGGCTGAAGCTACATATATGAAAAATGATAAATCAATGAAATATTAATAAAAAAGGAAGGAGATACAGAACTATTAATACTAAGGAAGATAAAATCCAACACAGAAGCATTAAATAGAACAAAAATGATGGTACATTATTTTTAAAAAAAAAAGAAGAAGAAGAAAAGAAACAGTCATCTTTGGAAAGGCTAAGAAAAAATATGCTACATTTGAAGCAAAATAACAAGGAATCTCAAACATCAAGAACACACAACCAAAAATCATCACATACTTGTGGAAAACCAATACTTGAAAGAAAACGAATGCTTATGAGAACGTCATCGTCACCAGTAACCTCTGTATTATTCAATCCGGAGGTGATTTCTTCGTCCACCTCTTCTTTCACCTGGCAGTCTCTCTTGTCCTTGAAGCACTTTCTTCTTTTGGCTTCCAGGATGCCAGGTTGTCCTGGTTTTCCTCCTACTTCTGGATGTTTGATTCTGATTCCATCTCTTTGGTGGGTTTGTCCATGGGGGAAAGTCCTTGAGCCTGGAATCTCTCACATTATTTCCTTAGATTATCTAATTTTGTGGTTTAAGTACCATTCCATTTTTATGTTGACAACTCCCAGATTTATATCTTCTCCTCTCTGAGCTCCAAATGTGTTTATCCAACTCTCCAAACGTGTTTATCCAACTAGGTACTCAGCATCTTCCCATGGCAGCCTCCTAGATGTATCAAACTTAACATAGTGAAAATTGAGCACTTGATATTTCTCCCCAAACCTGATCTTCCTGCTTTTTTTTCACTTCAGTTATTGGCAGCACTACTTCTAGTTCCTCAGGACAGGAACTTGATTCCTCTCTTTTCCTTATGCTCTTCATTTAGTCCATCAGCAAGTCTTGAACTTAATTTTAAAATAAGTCCTTCAGAATGCCACCACTTTTCTACAGACCTTCTGTTCACACGCTACTCAAAACCCCTGGATTATTAGTTTACATGCTTATGCTGGTCTTGGCTTGGTGTCCTCAGGGACATTTTCCACACCCTCCACTCTGCATCACCAAGGGGCTGATCCTTGCCAGTTGCACTACCCTCCTCCTCTTCTCTTTCACCTGTCTCTGGACTGGATTCAGCCCTAATTTTCTGTTGGTCTACAGTCAAAAATCAGTTTCACTATAAGGTGTCTTGGTCATCCTATTGAAAATTTCAAACTACCCAACACTTTAAATTCCTCTTTCCTACCATTTCTCTCTGGGGACTGGAAAGCAGAGAAAAGAGAAGCCAGAGGGTATGACAGAGCAGAGCAGCAGCCAGGAATCCAGTTAAGGGGACGGTGGAGAGGTTTCAAACAGCTAAGCATGACAAACTTGTCTGCCAGTTTGTTATGATATTGTGGCTTATGTGTTGCTATGAGGCTTGAGGCTGGGCCACTCCTGTTTCAAGTGCCAGCAGGGTTGCACATAGTGCACAGATTTCAATGCAGCTTACAGACTGAGATAGACTAGGAAGAAGGAAGAGGCCATCTACTTCTGAAAGAATTGGCCAGGGAAAACCTTATGAATAACAGAGAAACACTGGTTGATAGATTACCGCAAAACTTTATGAATAGCCCAGAGCATTATCTAATACAGTGCAGGAGAACAAACCCCTTAGGTCAGAAGGCTTTCAAAATATGACTAGGAAAGAATTGTATGATGAAAGTAGGATCAACCTTACTGATATGGATAAACTAAAGCTTTTGACACCTCCATTTGCTGATGTGGCAGGACTCAACTTGAGGAGAAACAGCTGCCAACATCCATTAATAATCAGAACATGGAATGTACAAAGCATGAATCTAGGAAAACTGGAAGTTGTCAAAATGAAATGGAACACATAAAGATTGCTATCCAGGGCGTAAGTGAGCTGAAATGGATTGGTTTTGGCCATTTTGAATCAGATAAAAATATGGTCTACTACGCAGGGAATGATTGTTTGAAGAGAAACGACATGATATTCATCACCACAAAGGACATTTCAACATCTGTCCTGAAGTACAATGCTGTTAGTGGTAGGAAATTATCCATACACCTACAAGGAATACCATTTAATACTGCTACTATTCAAATTTTTGCACCAACCACCAAAGCCAAAGATGAGGAAATTGAAGATTTTAATCAACTTCTGCAGTGTGAAATTGACCAAATGTGCAATCAAGATGCGTTAATTATCACTGGGGACTGGAATGCAAAAGTTGGAAGCAAAGAGGAGTCACTGGTAGTTGGAAAATTTGGCCTTGGTGACAGGCATAATGCTGGAGATCGCATGATAGGCTTTTGCAAGACCAATGACTTATTCATTGCAGATACCTTTTTTCAACAACACAAACAGTGACTGTACATGTGGACTTCACCAGATGGAGTACACAGGAATCAGATTGACTACATCTGTGGCAAGAGGTGATGGAAAAGTTCAATATCTTCAGCCAAAGCAAGACCAGGGGCTGATTGTGGAACAGACCATCAATTACTCACATGCAAGTTCAACGTGAAGTTGAAGATCATTAAAACAAGTCAACAAGAGCCAAAATATGACCTGAAATATATCCCTCCTGAATTTAGAAACCATCTAAAGAATAGATTTGATGTATTGAACACAAGAGACTGAAAACCAGAAGAATTGTGGATGACATCAAGAACATTATCCATGAAGAAAGCAAGAGGTCATTAAAAAGATGAGAAAAGAGAGGCGGGGCAAGATGGTGGACTAGGCAGAAGGATTGCACAGACCCTCTTCAACAAAGAAAAGGGA
>NW_006922079.1:1842504-1843602 GCF_000298275.1 Orycteropus afer afer | reverse complement strand
GTCAGAAGAGACTCTGAAACTTGCCCTTGATTAGAGAGCAGCTAAAGCAAATGGAAGAAATGAAAAGATAAAAGAGCTGAACAGAAGATTCCAAAGAGCAGCTTAAGAAGACAAAGCTAATTATTATAATGAAATGTGCAACGACCTGGAGTTAGAAACCAAAAGGTAAGAGCACATTCAGCATTTCTCAAGATGAAAGAACTGAGGAAAATATTTAAGCCTTGCATTGCAATATTGAAAGGCTCTATGTGCAAAATACTGAATGATGCAGGGAGCATCAAAAGAAGATGGAAGTAATACATAGAGTCACTGTACCAAAAAGAACTGGTAGATCTTCATCCAGTTCAGGAGGTGGCATATGATCAAGAACCAGTGATATTGAAGGAAGAAGTCAAAGCTGCATTGAAGGAATTGCTGAAGAAATTCAGCAGGCTCCAGGAATTGACAGAATACCCACTGAGATGTTTCAACAAATGGATGACCCACTAAAGACACTCACTCAGTTATGCCAAGAGATTTGGAAGACAGCTACCTGGCCAACTGACTGGAAGAGATCCATGTTTGTACATACTTCAAAGAGAGGTGATCCCACAGAATGTAGAAATTATCAAACAATATATTAATATCACACACATGTAAAATCTTACTGAAGATAATTCAAAGATGGTTGGAGAAGAATATTGACAGAGAACTTCCAGGGATGCAGGCTGGATTCAGAAGAGGACATGAAACAAGGGATATCATTGCTGGTGTCAGATGGATCTTGGCTGAAGGCAAAGAATACCAGAAAGATATTTGTTGTTGTTGTTGTTGTTGTTGTTAAGTGCCATTGAGTCGTTTCCGACTCATAGTGGCCCCATGCACAGCAGAAGGAAACACTGCCCTATCCCGCACCAGCCGCACAATCCCTGCTATACTTGAGCTCATCATTGCAGCCACCGTATCAATCCATCTCGTTAAAGGCCTCCCCCTCTTTCATCGAACCTCCACCCTACCAAGCATGACATCCTTCTCCAGGGAATGGTCCCTCCTTACAACATGACCAAAACAGGTGAGACGAAGTCTGGCCATTCTTGCTTCCAAGGAGCATTCTGGCTG
>NW_006922079.1:1831251-1841049 GCF_000298275.1 Orycteropus afer afer | reverse complement strand
TGGCTGAAGATATTGAGCTTTTCCACCACCTCTTGCCACAGATGTAGTCAATCTGATTCCTGTGTGTTCCATCTGGTGAAGTCCATGTGTACAGCCTCTGTTTGTGTTGTTGAAAAAAGGTGTTTGCAATGAACAAGTCGAAAGATATTTACTTCTGTTTTATTGACTATCCAAAAGCATTTGATTGTTTGGATCATAACAAATTGTGGATAACATTGAGAAGAATGGGAACTCCAGAACTCTTAACTGAACTCATGAGGAACCTGTACATAGACCAGGAGGCTGTCATTCAAACAGAATAAGGGGACACTGAATGGTTTAAAATCAAGAAGAGAGTGTGTCAGGGTTGTATCTTTTCACCATACTTATTCAATCTATATGCTGAGCAAATAATCCAAGAATCTGGACTATATGAAGAAGAGCATGGCATCAGGATTGGAGGATGAATCATTAACAACCTGAGATACACTGATGACACAACTTTCCTTGCTGGAAGTGAGGATGACTTGAAGCACTTACTGATAAAGATTGAAGACTATAGTCCACAGTATGTATTACATCTCAATAATTAAAAAAAATAAAAAAATCTCACAACTGGACCTGTAAGCAGCATCACGATGGATGGAGAAAAGATTGAAGTTGTCAAAGACTTCACATTGCTTGATTGTACAATCAATGCCAATGGAGGCAGCAGTCAGGACATCAGAAGACATATAGCACTAGGCAAGTCAGCTGCAAAGGACCTCTTTCAAGTGCCGAGGAGCAAAGATGTCTTCTTGAGAACTAAGGTGCACCTGACACAAGCCATAATTATTTCCAATCACCTCATATGCATGTGAGAGCTGGACAATGAATGAAGAGGACCAAAGAAGAATTGATGCTTTTGAGATGTGGTGCTGGAGAAGAATGCTGAAAATACCATGCAAAAGAACTAACAAATCTTTCCTGGACAAAGTGCAGCTGGAATGCTCCTTGAAATGGCCAGACTTTGTTTTACCTTACTTTGGTCATGTTGTCAGAAGGGACCATTCCCGGGAGAAGGATATCATGCTTGGTAAGGTGGAAGGTCGACAAAGGAGGGGAAGGCCCTCAATGAGATGGATTGACACAGTGGCTGCCACGATGGGCTCAAGTATAGCAGGGATCACAGAGCTGGTGTGGGACTGGGCTGAGTTTCGTTCTGCTGTGCATAGGGTCACTATGAATCGGAGATGACTCAATGGCATGTAACAACAACAGCCATTTCTCTCTATTATATATGCCTATATGCCGTTGTTGTTGTTGTTGTGTGCTGTTGAGTCAGTCCTGACTCATAGGGACCCCTCCTTGGGTTTCTGAGGCAGTATCACTATGGAAGTAGTATTACTATCGTAATAGGATTGCCCAACCTTCCTTCCGAGGAGTGGCTGGTGGGTTTGAACCACCAGCTTTCTGGTTAGTAGTCAAGTGCCTTAGGCACTATGCTTCCAGATCTCCTTGCTTATATGCTAAGGCTCCTTCTATACAATTTTAGATGATGATAAATATTAGAGAGAAATAATCGGAAAGAGGAATACAATGTGTTGGGTAGTTTGAAATTTTCAGTAGGATGACCACGACGCCTAATAGTGAAGCTGATTTAGGAGCTCTGGTGGCATAGTGCCTAAGGCATTTGACTGTTAACCAGAAGGCTGAAGGTGAAAACCCACCAGCCACACCTCAGGAGGAAGGTTGGGAAATCTACTTCTGTAGTGATACTGCCTCAGAAACCCAAGGAGGGATCACTATGAGTCAAATCGACTCGATGGCAGTGAATTTTTTTTTTTAATTTAGCATTTGGCATGGGTGGTTCAGTGGTAGAATTCTCACCTTCTATGTGGCAGATTTAGCTTTGATTCCTGACCAATGCACCTCATCCACAACCACCACCCATCTGTCAATGGAGGGTTATGTGTTATTATGATGCTGCATAAGTTTCAGCAGCACTTCCAGATTCAAGGAAGATGGACTAGAAAGAAAGACCTGGTAGTATACTTCCAAAAATTAGTCAATGAAAACTGTTGGATTGGTCCGACCTTCAATCATTCATGTGGATTATGCAGGACCGTGCAAGTATTTCATTCTACTGGGCTTGGCATTGCCATAAGTCAGAGGTGACTCACCAGCAGCTAACAAAAAGATAGTATGTATTTCACTTACTTATCTTGTTCCTGTCTGATTCCCTATAAACTCCATGAAGGCAGATATTTTTGTCTTTTGTCTCACTTCTTTGACACTACCTCTTTAGACAGGCATAGAGTGTACATTCAGTAAATATTTGTAGGATGAGTATATGAGGAGAAAACATAGCTCATGAAAGAAGAACTGTCTGTTATGAGTAAAAGACAAATGATTTTAATAAGGAAAATATGATACTCCAATTTTTAAAAATCAATACATAGCAGAATAATAGAATAAAGATGACTAAAAGCCATGATATGTTCATGAAATTATTATTTATTATTGAGATGAAACATCAGTATGGACACTCTCACACTGTGTGGCATGAAACAAAAATGAGAAGGAAAGTAAGGAGAAAATAAACTTGACTGACATCTATTCAATAGGAGCTTCAAAGGAGAACAGAAAGAACAGATGAGAGGAAATATTCAAAAGTCATTAAACGTAACTGAACATGATTAAAGAAAGCTATAAGTGTTCATAGGAGCTCTGGTAGCATAGTGCCTAAGGCATTTGACTGCTAACCAGAAGGCTGACAGTTCAAACCCACCAAGCACTCCTTGGAAGGAAGGTTGGGCAATCTACTTCTGTAGTTATATGACCTCAGAAACCCAAGGAGGGGTCGCTATGAGTCAGAACCAACTCGTTGGCACATAACAACAACAACAACATAAGTGTTCATGTTGAAAGTACATAGCAGATATAACAATTAAAAAAACCTTAAAAATGGATAAAGTATTTGAATAGACATTTATGCAAAGAATTTAGACAGTTTATGAGCACATGAAAAGATGTTTAAAATTTTAGTCAATGTTTGTTGTTGTTGGCTATGTAGAGTTGCTCTCCATCTCATCATGACCCCAAGCAAAAATTGTCGAGACATAATCATAATCAAATTTTCCAAAACCAAAGACCAAGAAAGAATCCTGAGAGAAGTTCAGGAAAAACAAAAAGTTACCTACAAAGGGCAAGCAGTAAGTCTAAGCTCTGGTTTCTCAGTAGATACCATGCAGGCAAGAAGTCAATGGAATGACATAAATAACGTCCTGAAAAGAAAAAAATTGCCAACCAAAATATATACCCAATAAAATTGTCCCTCAAACATGATGGTGAAATTAGGACATTTCCCAATAAACAGAAATTAAGGAATTTGTAATAACCAGACCAACCAGAAGGATGGCATACTTGGTAAGGTGGAGGGTCAACAAAAGAGGAGAAGGCCTTCAATGAGATGGATTGACACGGTGGCAGCAGCAATGGGTTCAAGTGTAGCAAGAATCATGGAGCTGGCTCAGGACAGAGTGGTGTTTCTTTCTGCCGTGCATGGGGTTGCTATGAGTCGGAGATGACTTGACGGCACCAAACAACAACAACAACACACCAACCTTATGAGAGAGTCCTTTGGACAGTGAACCAGGAACAGCAGACAACAATCTGTGATTAGCACACAAGACAACATAACCTGATATACAAGTATCTAAAGTAAAATAATCTTACAAGACTGAAAACAGGGAACCAGAGACATCAATATTTAAATGAGGTCAACTACAAAACAAAGGAATAAATAATAAAAAAAATAACTTCCTTTTCCAGTGGAGAAGAAGTCACAATGATTTTGAGATAGAACAGACTGTTTTAAACTTGGGGAAAAAATAGTAAATAACAGTCTAACCTCCAAGAAAATTAATAAACTTTCTGATCAAAATGAAAAAGAATAAAGCACAAATATTTAGCAAATACTAAAACAATAGCAATAAAAGATGTGATTTTTAAAAATCATAAAATTAACTCAGCACAAAAAAAATTATATGGAACAAAGAAATCAGCAACAGTACAAAAAAAATAACAAATTACAGCAATAAATTCACACTTGTTGATAATTACAGCAAATATAAATGGATTAAATGCACCAAACAAGACACAGAGTTGCAGAATGGATAAGAAAACAAGACTTATCAATATGCTGTTTACAAGAGCCACAACTTAGACTCAAAGACAAAAATAGACTAACAATCAAAGGTTGGAACTTTTACATATACAATAGTGCACCATCAGTAATAACAATCTATGAGTAGATACATAGGTAGATAAGATGAATGGTCAGGTACTAGGCAAAAGGGAATATACCCCTGACCATACATAAGGTTCACAGACAATATTTCTAAATACGTATTTGTATGTTCTGTAAGAATGTCTATATAATTAGAACTAACAGGGGACAGAGTTATGCTAACTTCTTAGTCACAGCCAACCACCCTGAGAGAGCAAGTTGTTGGACATGTGGGCTTGCGACTATGGTCACAGGGGACATCAAGCTCAATTGGCATAACATGTTGTTGCTGTTGTTAGGTGCTGTCAAGTCAGCTCTAACTCACAGTGACCCTATGCGCAGCAGAATGAAACACTTGCCCAGTCCTGTGCTAGCCTCATGATCCTTGCTATTCTTGAGCCCATCATTGCAGCCACTGTCTACCCATCTCGTCTTCCCCTTCTTCGTTGACCCTCCACTTTACCAAGCATGATATCCTTCTCCAGGGAATGGTCTCTTGTGACAACATGACCTAATTAGGTGCAATGAAATCTGGCCAGTCTCACTTCCAAAGAGCATTCCTGCTGCACTTTTTTTTTTTTTTTTTTAATGTTTTACTCATTTTTTTTAATCTAGAATATTGTTTTGTTTTTTTTATTGTGCTTTAAGTGCAAATTTACAGAGCAGAGTTTGCTTTTCACATTCAACATTTCACGTACATTTGGTTTGACTCCTCAATTTCCATTCCCAACCCTAACCCACTCGCTTTCCCTCCCTTTCCAGTAATCCCTCCCCCTGTGCCCCTCATAGTTATGCACTCCTGAGTGTCCTGCATTTCCTCTATGTGAATATTGCCCCTCTGGTGCCTCATGGTCGATTGTTTCAAGGGATTCATCTCCATAGAGTATGTGGGTGAGTCACCCTCGGTTGAGTGGTCTGTGTGTACATTTTGTTTACTATTGGCCTGACAGCTAACCCGTGGGAGTGAATTTTGTTCCAGGCCCAAAGTGTACCCCAGGGCCATAGTATTGGGGGTCCCATCAGACCCCATCCAACCAGGAATTCTTGTCTTTATTGTGCTTTTTTATTTTGTTCCATGTTTTTTCTCCCACTCTATCCAGGATCTCCAGTTTTGATCCCTTCCTGTGTGGTTGGCATTGGTGGCTGGGCACCATCTAGTTCTTCTGGTCTCGAGGTCCATCATGTCCTAGGGCTGATTGTTTTAAAATGCCCTTGGTTTTTTGCACTCTTCTTCACTTCTGACAATAGGAGAACATTAGCTGCATCTTAGATGGCTGCTTGAAAGCTTTTAAGACCCCAGTCACTACTCACCAATGTAGGTTGAGGAACAAGATTTTTATGTATTTTGTTGTGTCAATTGAGTCTGGTATCACACAGTACTAAGATCCTGAGTCAGTAGTTCCATTGCATCTCTCTCCCACAGTGTCTGGCTGTCTGTGAGGGATTGCTCTACATCTGTCTTCTTTTGTTTCTGTAATGATTGTGGGTATTTTGTATCACTGGTATCTGTGCTAGATTACCCTCAGCTGAATCAATCCTTAGTCTAGTGTATAATCCTGTTCACTGAACCCCATCTGATCTTCTCAGATGTTTACGTGTTTATCTGTAGCCTGGTGTTTGGTGTTAATGGTAATGCAGTATTGTAGATATACTGGTATTAGCCTCTGTCATCTATTTTTTATGTACACAACTCGATGTTCTCCCTTTTCCCAATGTTATCATGGTGGTCACACCATACCATCCCTCCCCTTGCCCACCTCAGCATGTGGCCCGAAGTTATTCCTTCCCTCTCCCTCCCCACCCCAGTAACCTACAGAGTCCCATTCCTTAAGTAAACTATTACTTGTCTTTTTATAGTAATGGGCTCATACAATATTTGTCCTTCTGTGACTGACTTATTTCACTCAGCATAATGTCCTCCAGACTCAACCATATTGTGAGATGATTCACATATCCTTCATTGTTCTTTAACATAGGATAGTAT
Organism: Orycteropus afer afer; assembly: GCF_000298275.1. Lineage (NCBI taxonomy): Eukaryota > Metazoa > Chordata > Mammalia > Tubulidentata > Orycteropodidae > Orycteropus > Orycteropus afer. The sequence goes on along the minus strand of NW_006922079.1, from coordinate 1,834,816 downwards.
TCCATTGTGTGAATGTATCATAATTTGGTTATCCATTCATCTGTTGATGGGAATTTATGTTGTTCCCATGTCTTTGCTATAGCAAATTATGCTGCTATGAACATAGGTATGCATATGTCTGTTTGTATCCTGTCTCTCACTTCTTTAGGATATATTCTTATTAATGGAGTTGCTGGGTCAAATGGTATTTCTATTTTCAGTTTTTTAAGGAAATACCATACTGTTAGCCATAATGGTTGTACCATTTCCCAATCCTACACCTGCTGCACTTTTTCCAAGACAGATTTACAGACCATGGTACTCTTAGCATTCTTCTCCAACACCACCACCCAAAAGCATCAACTCTTCTTCATTCTTTTTATTCATTGTTCAGCTCTCACATTCATAAGAGGCAATTGAAAATACTATGGTTTGGGTTAGGTGACCTTAGTCTTCAAGGAGATATCTTTGCTCTTCATCACTTGAAAGAAATCTTTTGCAGCAGATTTGCCCAATGCAATACATTGTCCGATGTCTTGACTGCTGCTTTCATTGGTGTTGATTGTAGAACCAAGGAATATGAAATTCTTGACAACTTCAATCTTTTCTCCATTTATCGTAAAGATGTTTACGGGACCAAATGTAAGGATTTTTGTTTTCTTTATATTGAGGTGTAATCCATGCTGCAGACTGTAGTCTTTAATCTTCATGAGTGTTTCAAGTCATTATCACTTTCAGCAAGGAAAGTTGTGTCATCTGCTTACTTCAGGTTCTTAATGAGTCTTCCTCCAGTCCTGATGCCATGTTCTTCTTCATATAATCCAGCTTCTTGGATTATTTGCTCAGCATACTAGTTGAGTAAGTATGGTGAAAGGATACAACCTTGACACACTCCCTTCTTGAGTTTTGAACCACGCAGTATCCCCTTGTTGTGTTTGAATGACAGCCTCCTGATCTATGTACAGGTTCATCATGAGTACAGTTAAGTGTTCTGGAATTCCCATTCTTCTCACTTGGCATAACTAAGTGAGTACCGCCAGTGGACCATTTGTTGAAATATCTCAATGGGCTTCTGTCAATTCCTGGAGCCTTGTTCTTTCCCATTTCCTTCAGTGCACCTTTGACTTCTTCCTTCAATACCACTGGTTCTTGATAATATGCCACCTCCTGAAATGGATGAACATCAACCACTTTGGTACAGTGACTCTGTGTATTCCTTCTACTTTCATTTGGTGCGTCTTGCATCATTCAACATTTTGCCCATAGATCCTTTCAATATTCCAACTTGAGGCTTAAATTTTTTCCTTAGTTCTTTCACCTTGAGAAATGCTGAGCATGTTCTTCCCTTTTGCTTTTCTAACTCCAGGCCTTTGCACATTTCATTACCTTAATTGGCTTTGTATTCTTGAGCTGGTCTTTGAAATCTTCTGTTCAGCTCTTTTATCTTTTCATTTCTTCCATTTGCTTTAGCTGCTCTCCACTCAAGGGCAAGTTTCAGAGTCTTTTCTGACATCCATTCTAGTCTTTTCTTCTTTTCTCATCTTTTTAATGACCTCTTGCTTTCTTTATGGGTGATGTTCTTTATGTCATCACACAATTCTTCTGACTTTCAGTCATTGGTGTCCAATGCATCAAATCTATTCTTTAGATGGTCTCCAAATTTAGGAGGGATATTATCAAGGTTATATTTTGGCTCTCATGGGTTTGTGTTAATTGTCTTCAACTTCTGCTTGAATATGCATAGGAACAGTTGATGGTCTGTTCCACAATGAGCTCGTGGCCTTGTTTTGGCAGAAGATACTGAATTTCTCCATCACCTCTTGCCACAGCTGTAGTCAATCTTATTAATGTGTATTCCATCTGGTAAAGTCCACATGTATAGTCTTCACTTATGTTCTTGAAAAATGTATTTGCAGTGAATAAGTCATTGGTCTTGCAAAATTTTATCATGCAATCTCCAGCATTATTTCTATCACCAAGGCCATATTTCCCAACTACTGGTAGCTCTTCTTTGTTTCCAACTTTTGCATTCCAATCACCAGTGACAATTAACACATCTTGTTGCATGTTCGGTCAATTTCAGACTGTAGAAGTTGGTAGAAATCTTCAATTTCCTCATCTTTGGCCTTGGTGGTTATTGCATAGATTTGAATAATAGTAGTATTAACTGGTCTTCCTTGTAGGCATATGGATATTATCCTATCACTGACAGCATCATACTTCAGGACAGATCTGGAAACAGTCTTTGTGATGATGAATACCACACCATTCCTCTTCGATTTGTCATTTCCAGCACAGTATATTATGGTTGTCTGATTCAAAATGGCCAAAACCAGTCCATTTCAGCTCACTAATGCCTAGGATGGGAGTTCTGGTAGCATAGTGCCTAAGGCACTTGACTGCTAACCAGAAGGCTGGTGGTTTAAATCCACCAGCCACTCCTTGGAAGGAAGATGGGGCAATCTACTTCCATAGTGATACTGCCTCAGAAACCCAAAGAGGGGTCTCTATGAGTCAGGTCTGACTCGACGGCCCATAACAATAACAACAAATGCCTAGGATATTGATCTTTATGCATTCATTGCATTTCATTTTTGACAACTTCAAATTTTCCTAGAGTCATACTTTGTGCATTCCCTGTTCCAATTATTAATGGATGTTTGCGTCTATTTCTACTCATTTTGAGTCTTGCCACATCAGCCAATGGAGGTCTCAAAAGCTTTACTCTATCCATATCATTAAGGTCATCTCTAACCTGGGGAGTCAGCTCTTCCCAGTCAAATTTGAGTGCTTTCCAACTGATGGGCTCATCTTCTTCCACTATACTGGACATTGTTTTGGGGTTATTTATAAAGTTTTCCAGTAATATATCAGACAGTGTTTCACCACTATTCATAAGGTTTTCACTGGCCAATTGTTTGAGAAGTGGATGGCCTCTTCCTTCTTGAAAGTCTGTCTTAGCCTGGAAGCTCCGCTGAAACCTGTCCACCATGGATAACCCTGATGAAATTTTGCAACACTGGTGGCATAGCCTCCAGACTCACAGCAACACATAAGCCACCACTTCATGACAAACTGACAGACAAGTTCATCTCTCTTAGCTGTTCCTGACCCTTCTGTGCCCACCTACTTTGGGCCTGGCCTTAAAATAGAGCTGCCCTCAAGAGAAAAGCAGCCCCTGAGCCCCAAAACCACCTACCTCAGGCCCTGGCCTTATAATAGAGCCACCCCAAAAGAAAAGCAGCCCCCGAGCCCTGGGCCCACCTACCTTGGGCCCCAGTCTTAAAATAGAGCTGGCCCAAAGTGAAAAGCAGCCCCCTGAGCCCCAGGCCCACCTACCTTGAGCCCCCACCTTAAAATAGAGCTGCATCTAAGTGAAAAGAATCCCCTGAGCTCTGGTAGCATAACATACAAAAATATTGTTCCACATCCTACTTTGGTGAATAGCAACTGGAGTCTTAAAAGCTTGCAAGTGACCAGAAGACAGCTCAGGGGGCAGAAGTGTATGGAGGGATGGACACTGGGAAGAGGTAACTATGGGGAGGAAGTGGGAGGGGAGCTGTTGCATTGTGGTAAACTGTGGTCA
>NW_006922079.1:1826289-1830633 GCF_000298275.1 Orycteropus afer afer | reverse complement strand
GGGTTTGAACCACCAGCCTTCTGGTTAGCAGTCAAGTGCCTTAGGCACTATGCTACCAGAGATATAGGGGGAGCATTTACACCAGGGAGATACACTCCTTAGAACAATCAATCTTGGGATATCAGAAGGGTAGTATTTGCACAGGGAGATAGCTGGGGGAGGGGCAGGAATGCATAGGAAAGAAGGACACAGAGAAGAGATAACTTCAGTGAGGAAGTAGGAAGAGAGCTGGTACATTGCGGGATTGAAGTCAATGTCATGAAACTAAAGGTGTATGAACTGCTGTATGGAAAATGAACTTGTTCTGTAAGCTTTCACCCAAATCACAATAAAATTTGTTTTTAAATTAAAGGTTGTAAAAAAAAAAATTATGTGTGTGTGTGTGTGTGTGTGTAGGTGTGAAGCAAATGGTAATCAAAAAAGAGCAGGAATAGCAATATTAATTCCTAATAAAATAGACATTAAGATAAAAATCACCATAAGAGATTAAAAAAAAAGACATTATATAATGATTAAGGGATTAATTAAACAAGATGCCATAAATATAATAAATATCTATGCACCTGAAAGATCTCCAAAATCAACCTTTACCAGATTGAGAACAGAAATAGACAACTCCACAATAATAGGAGGAGACTTTAATGTACCACTTTCAGTGAAAGATAGAATTAGAGAAAAACTCAGCAAAGACAAAGAAGAACTAAACAATCCAATTAACCAATTTGAACTTATAGACAGATTCAGAACAGTTTACTCAACAACAGCATAATACACATTCTCTCCAGCACACATGGAATATTCTCCAGAGTAGATAATATGTTAGGCCACAAAGCAAGCTCAATAGATTTTAAAATATTGAAATACTACAAAGCATCTTCTCAGATCACAAGGCTATAAAACTAGAAATCAATAAAACGGAGATCAAGAAAAAGAAGCAAATACATGGAAACTGAACAACACACTCCTTAAAAACTACTGGATAATAGAAGGAATTTAAAATAAAATAAGGAAATTCCTTGAATCAAATAAGAATGAAAACACAACATATCAGAATCTTTGGGACACAGCAAAAGCAGTGCTCAGGGGGCAATTTGTAGAATATATGCATACATTAAAAAAGAGGAATGGATCAAAATCAACACTTTAACTCATTGTTCTGGTTACCTAGTACCACTCTGACAAAAATATACCACAAATGGGATGGCTTAAACAAACAGGAGTTTATTCTCTTCATTTTGGAGAGTTTAAGGCCAAGTTCAAAGTGCCAAACTCCAGGGGCTGGATGAAAGCCCCTCAGCCTTGGGCTTCAGCTCTGCCTCTTGCTCCCAGCCCACTGAAGCTAGAGGCTTTTCTTCACTCAGACAGCTGCTGGATGCTGAGGCTGCCAAGCCCAAGGATGACAAGTAAAAAGGCACAGTCCCAATGTTACCAAAACACACATCAGGCAATTAATTCAAGTCCATTGTAAGTCCTCGGGTCAGCAGAGCATGGCAGGCTGCTGAACAATGAATGACACAGCTACATGCAGGGTTCAAGCATGCCACAAGCTAGAGACCATTCCCAAAGCTGCTTCTTATATATGGGAAGAAGACCACATACCCAAAGCAGCTACTCAGCTGCTCGTGATAGATCCCACCATGTAGCTGATTGCCAGTCTCATCATAGGGAATAACTACCACCAGCTGCCCAGCCTCTCAACCAGGCCCAGCCAAGTTGACACACAAACATAACCAACATACTCATCATTTCCAATAATCAGAAATATAGCAGCAAAATAGAGACTACAGTTACCAAAAGAAAAGAAATAATAAAGATACAAGCAGAAATAAATGAAAGAGAAAAATGAAAAACAATAGAAAGAATAAACAAGACTAGAAGTTGGTTCTCTGAAAAGATTAATAAAATCAACAAAACACTGGCAAATTCAACAAAGGATAAGAAGGACAAGATGTAAAGTAAACAAATAAGAAATTAAATAGGTGGTGTCACAATGGAACCAACTGAAATAAAAAGGGTGACATTAGGATACTATGAAGAAATGTATTCCAATAAATTTGAAAACCTAGAAGAAATGGACAGATTTCCAGAAATATACTACATACCTAAACTAACACAGACTAAGGTAGAAAATTTCAACAGACTCATAACAAAAGAAAAAATAGAGCAGGTCATAAAAGAAAAAAGTACAAACACAAAAAAAGTCCTGGCCCAAATGGCTTCAATGGAAAATTCTACCAAATACTTACAGAAGACCAGACACCAATTGTTCTGGTTACCTGTGCCGCTCTGATGAGAAAATATACCACAAATGGAAAGGCCTTAACAAACAGGAGTTTAATCTTACAATTTGGAGGCTTTAAGTCCAAGTTCAAAGTGCCAGGCTCTAGGGGCTGGGTGAAAGCCCCTCAATCTTGGGGTCTAGCTCTGCCTCCTGCTCCCAGCCCACTGAAGCTAGAGGCATTTCTTCACTCAGACAGCTGCAGGCTGCTGAGGCTGAGAAGCCCCAAGGTTGACAAGTAAAAAGGCACAGTCCCGATGTAACCAAACCACACGGCAGGCCATTAACTCAAGTCCATTGTAAGTCCCAAGGTCGGCAGAGCATAGCAGGCTGCTGAGCAATGACATGACTACATACAGGGTCCAGGCGTGCCATAAGCTAGAGACCATTCTCAAAGGTTCTCATTATATACAGGAGGCAGACCACATACCCAAAGGCAGCTAGCTACTCAGCTGCTCCAAGTAGATTCCACCATGGAGTTGATTACCAGTCTCATCATGGAGAATACTACATCCAGCTGCCCAGCCACTCAACCAGGCCTAGCCAAGTTGACATACAAACATAACCATCACACCAATCCTACTCAAATTTTTCCAAAACATAGAAAAGGATGGAATCCTTCCAAATTCACTTTATTAAGCAAACATAACCTGATCAAAACCAGGCAAATACACCCTAGAAAGGAAAACTACAGACCAATATCCCTCATGAATGTTCATCAAAAACCTTCAACAAAATCCTAGTCAATAGGCTCCAACAACATATCAAAACACAATATATCATAGCCAAGTAGGATTTATACCAGGTATGCCAGAATGATTCAACATTAGAAAAGCAAGCAATGTTAATTCACCACATAAATGAGACAAAAAATAAGAACCACATGATCATATTAATTGATACAGAAAGGCATTTGACAAAATCTAACACGGATTCCGGATAAATATGCTGAGCAAAATAGGAATTGAAGGGAAATTCCTCAACATTATTAAGGGCATATATAAAACCAATGGACAAGATTTTTCTCAATGGGGAGAGACTGTAAGAATTCCCCTTACAAACAAATACCACACAAGGATGACTTATCCCCACTCTTATCAATATTTTATTGGAAGTCCTTGTCAGGGCAATAAGGCAAGAAAAGGAAATAAAAGGCATCCAAATTGGGGGGGAAAGTAAAATTATCTCTATTTTCTGATTACTTTATTTTATACAGAGAAAATCGCAAGGACTCAGAAAATTACTGGAACTAATTGATAGTTTCAGCAGATTGGCAGGGTACAAGATCATTATTTAAAAAAAAAAAAATCAGACTCTTTTACACTAACAGAGAGCTCTGAAAAGGAAATCAGAAAAGCAATACCATTTACAATAACCACTCAAAAGATTAAAAGATTAAATACTCAGGAATAAATCTAACGAGAAACAAAACAAAACAAAACAAAAAAAAGGAGCTATACAAAGAAAACTACAAAAGATTGTTGTAGGAAACCATAAGAGACCTACATAAATTCAATTGCAACTCATAGCAACCCTTCCTTGAGTTTCCAAGGCTGTATCTCTATGGAAGTAAATTATCCAATCTTCTTCCAATGAGCAACTGGTGGGTTTGATCTGCCAGCCTTCTGGTTAGCACTCAAATGCCTTACGCGCTACGCTACCAGAGACCAGGAATTTTTAATATCACAAAAATATCAATACCACCAAAAGCAATCTATGATATAATGCAATCCTGATCCGGAGTCCATTGTCTTTCTTTAAAGAGATGGAAAAACTAATCACCATCTTTATTGGGAAAGGAAAGAGACCCTAGATAAGTAAAGCACTATTAAAGTGAAGGAAAAAGTAGGGGGCCTAACACTCCCTCACCTCAAAACCTACTTTCCAGTACTATCCTACTACTGTATTTAAAACAGTCTGGTACCTGTACAATGATAAATACATAGACCAATGGAACAGAATTGAGAACCCAGATGTAAATTCATAAACATATGTACTGCTGATCTTTGACAACAGCCCAAGACTCATTAAATGGGGAAGAGATTTTTTTTTTTTTTTTTTTTTTT
>NW_006922079.1:1811995-1818894 GCF_000298275.1 Orycteropus afer afer | reverse complement strand
TTTGTAGAAAAGTGAAACAGGACTCATATTTCACACCATACACAAAAACAAACTCAAGTTGGATCAAAGACCTGAACAAAAAACCTGAAAATTATTAAAGAAAAAATATGGACAAATTTAGGGGCCTTAATTCAGGCAATAAGGATCTCTTGTGGTGCAGTGCCTAAGGCATTTGCCTGCTAACCAGAATGTTGATGGTTCAAATTCACCAGCCACTCCACAGAAGGAAGATGGGTCAATCTACTTCTGTAAAGATTTATTGACTCAGAAACCCAATGGCGGTCACTATGAGTCGGAATTGATTGATGGCAGTGAGTTTGGTTTTGGTTTGGAATTCAGGCAATAAATACACTATCAAATGTAACTAAAAATGCACAAACACGAGAAGATAAAATAGGTGACTGGTACCTTCCCAAAATTACACACTTATATGCATCAAAGGACCAGGCAATGTTTCCTTCTGTTGTACATAGGGTCATTATGAGTCAGAGCTGACTCAACAGCACCTAACAACAACATGCATGAAAAGATCTCACCAAAAGAATAAAAAGTAAACCTACAGACTGGGGGAAAAAATTGGCAATAACATATTGGACAAGGTGCTAATCTCTAATAGAAAATTTCAAGCACTTAACAACAAAAAGATAAATAATCCAATTAAAAACATGCAGAGGACATGAACAGGTACTTCACCAAATAAGAAATTCAGTTAGCTAACAAACATATGGAAAAATGCTTGTTATCATTAACTATTAGAAAGATGCAAATCAAAGCAACAATCACCCCAGCATTAAGAATAAAGTTCAAAAAAACAGGAAATGCTAGTAAGGGTATAGAAAGACTAGGACCCTTATACACTGCTGGTGTGACAGTATGATGGTGCAACCACTGTGGAAAACTGTATACCACTTCCCTAAAAAATTGGAAATGGAAATACTATATAAACCAGAAATCCCACTATTAGAGAAATAAGAGCCATGACACAAACATGCACACCCTTATTCATAACAGCTCTATTCACAATAGCAAAACAATGGAAACAACTTACTGCCTATTAATGAAGGAATGGATCAACAAACTATGGTATATACACACACTGAAATATGACACATCATTAAAGAGTAATGATGAATCTGTGAAACATCTCTTTGTTAGGTGCTATCAAGGCAGCTCCCACTCATAGCAACCCTATGTACAACAGAGCAAAACACTGCCCCGTCCTGTGCCAGCCTCACAATCCTTGCTATACCTGAGCCATTGTTGCAGCCACTGTGTCAATCCGTCTTGTTTAGGGCCTTCCTCTTTTTCATTGACCCTCCACTTTATCAAGCATGATATCCTTCTCCAGGGAATGGTCCCTTCTGACAACTTGACCAAAATAGGTCAAATGAAGTCTGGCCATTCCATGGAGCATTCTGGCTGCACCTCTTCCAGGACAGATTTGTTCACTCTTTTAGGAGTCCATAGTGCTTTCAGTATTCTTTACCAACATCACAACTCAAACGCACCAACTCTTCTTTGGTCTTCCTTGTTCATTGTCCAGTTTTCAGATGCATATTAAGTGATTGAAAATACTATGGCTTGGGCTGGGTGCACCTTAGTCTTCAAGGAGACATCTTTGCTCTTCAGTGCTTGAAAGAGGTCTTTTGCAGCAAATTTGCCCAGTGCAATACATCTCATAACATGGGTGAATTTAGAGGCAACTATCCTGAGTGAAATTAGTCAGTCACAAAAGGACAAATATTCTAAGAGACAACTATTGTAAAAAGTCGAGAAAAAGTTTTCACAAAAGAAGAAATATTCTTTTATGATTACTAGGGATGGGTGAGGAAAGAAGGGTAGACCATTGACTACAGTGAGACTATAATCACTTGGGTGGAGTGAAAATAAATAAAAGGGTTAAATGAGAATAATAATAAAAGGATTGAAATACTGATACATGCTACAACATGAATGAGCCTTGAAAATTTTATGCTAGGTGAATGAAGTCAGACACAAAAGGCTACATATTCTGTGATTCCTTTTACATGAAATACCCACAACAGGCACATTTATGAAGACAGAAAGTAGATTACTGGTTACCTAGCGTTGAAAGTAGGAAGGGGGAGGTGAATGGCTGTTAATAGGTACAGTTTTTTCTGAGGATAATGGAAATAAACTTAGATGGTAATGAGAGTTGCAGAATTCTGTGAATATACTAAAACTCATTTACTGTATACTTTGAATGGGTAAGTTGTTTTGGCATGTAGATTATAATTCAATAATTTTTATTATTTTTTTAAGTATAGGCTGTTCCCAGTTTATGATGATGTTCTGTTCTGATGACTCTGTTTTAAGCTGGTTCTGATGTAAGTAAAATATCTTTTTTTTTTTCAATTTTCATTATTATTGACTTTTATTATCAGTAGCTTTATAAATTCAATTTGTGTTTGGGAGTTGAAAATACTACAATATAAATTTACAGATACTTTAATACATATATACATACATAAAAAATACACAAATCATAAAAATTTACTCCAAAGATGAAGAGTTGGACAATGTTAGCATTTTGTCAGTTGTATTAATAACTGCACTTGTGAAAGGGGATAGCATTTCTAGTTGGAAAATAAGTGAGAGTTGCCTGTATGGTTCTTTTCTTTCTTCATGTATTTTGTGGTAACATCTCACTGCTTTCTGAATCTGCCTGTCAATTTTAGCTAAGCGATCAGCATTTTGGTCCATGTTTTCAAGCAACTGAAGCCCCTTATTTAGTTTAGAAAGAACTTCAGCTAATGTGCTCGCTGTAAAATTTTTCAACAACTTCTCTGCTTCCTTCCTCTTCCTTATTCTTTCTTTCTTCTTTAGCATTGTTTTCCTTTTCAAAATCCATTAAGTCTGGATCGATCAGTTATCCTTCTTCGTGATCTATGAGCTCTTCCAAACATGGTTTTAAGTGTGGTTGTCATAACTCCAATACATCTTAAGTCAAGGATTACCTGCTCACAGCAGGCTGAATGAAAAAACCTAGAAACATCCTAAACTTCATATTACTAAGATTAAGCAGATATAGAAGAATCTTTACCCATAAACAGAGAAAAATACATCTACAAAACTGTGTGATAGGAGATCCTAAGATTCATGCCTTCTGATATACACATCCTTTATAATTTCCCAGGAGTGTTGGTGGAACCTATGAATATAATTGGATTTTACTTCTCTGATATGATTACCAGATTATTAGTTGACTTTGAGTTTGAGGGAGATTATCCTGGGTGGGCCTGACTTCATCAAGTGAATTCTTAAAACTGGGTCCTTCCTAAAGAAAGAAATTCAAAATAAGAGACACTCTCCTTTTGACTGCTAACCAGAAGCCTGGCGATTCAAACCCACCAGCCACTCCTCGGAAGGAAGGTTGCACAATCTACCTCCATAGTGATACTGCATTGGAAATCCAAGGAGGGGTCTCTATGAGTTGGACCCCACTTGATGACTGTGAATTTGGTTTGGTTTGGTTTGGTGGTGCTAGTCTTGAAGAAGTAAGCTACTATATTGTGAGAGGACAGGGCCACAAGGCAAGGACCTGAGGGTGGATTCTAAGAACTAAGGGAAGTCCCCAGTCAATGGCTAGGAAAATAATAGATGAAGCTCTGCAATACTTATATCCCAGCAATCATCAATCATCAGTACAGTTAAGGGCTGCCTAGGAAAGAACATAAATTCTCAGCTAGCTCTCTATGAAGGCAGGAAAAATGACTTCTAGTAGTTTGAAAGGAGCTCTGGTGGCATAGTGCCTAAGGCATTTGATTGTTAACCAGAAGTCTGGAGGTTCAAAGCCTCTCCTCAGAAGGAAGACTGGGCAATCTACTTCCTAGAGATACTGTCTCAGAAACCCAAGGAAGGGTTGCTATGAGTTGGATTCAACTCAGTAGCAGTGAGTTTTGTTTTAGGTTTTTTTTTAGTAGCCCGAATTAGACCTCTGAAAAATGCAGGTGCAAGCTGTAGGGTATGAAGAACTGGGAGGGGGGAGCAATGTGAATAATATTGGACCCAAGGTGACATGGGCAGAGCACTGACACTATCTGCTACATAGTGCCAATTCTACACAGAAATATAGTACTTGTGCCAGCTCACATTATCGGGGACAGTCAGGATAATTCATATATAGGATACTAGGAAAATTTATTATTCTTTTAGAAAAAATAATTAAGGTTCATTCCTTTTATTATACAGAAATATAATTCCTAGAATAATTAGGGTTAACTGTAAACAACAAGAAACCCATGCAAGCACTGGAGGAAAACACAGATGTTATATAACCCTGTGAAAGAGACAGTCTCTCTAAGAAAAATACAAACCCAGAGGCAATAAAGGAACAGAGTGACAGATTACATAAAATTTAAAATGTAGATAGACAGACTTCTGACTAGGATTTGAAGATTAAAAAAAAAAAAAAAAAAAGCCAGATGCATTGGAACAGTAGAGAACAGAGGATTCCCTGAAGCTATTTCCCTAAGACACTCTTTAAGTCTAGACCTGAGCCTGTCCTGAGATCACCTTTTAACAAAAAAGTAGAGTGGCATACAAAATTAAGGATATTATTTGTACTTAAAAAACATCAGTATGAGACCAAAGTATCAACAATTACTCAAAAGCAAAGATAAGAAAGCAAGGGGGTAGGGAAACAAAAGTAATGGAAAGGAACAAACTGAACATAAAGAGAAAACTGACACATTGTGATAAATGTAACTAATGTCAGGGTTGTATTCTTTCACCATATTTATTCAATCTGTATGCTAAGCAAATAACCTGAGAAGTTTGAGTATATGAAGAAGAACTAGGCATCCAGATTGGAGGAAGACTCACTAACAACATGGGATATGCAGATGACACAACCTTGCTTGCTGAAAGTGAAGAGAATTTGAGGTACTTACTGGTGAAGATGAAACACTACAGCCTTCACTGTGGAGTACATTTCAACATAAAGAAAAAAAAATTCTCACAACTGGACCAGTAAGCAACATCATGATAAACAGAGAGAAGATTGAAGTTGTCAAGAATTTCATTTTACTTGGATCCACAATCAATGCCCATGGAAGCAGTAGTCAAGAAATCAAACAATGTATTGCATTGGGAAAATTGGCTGCAAAAGATATCTTTAAGGTGTTAAAGCAAAGATGTCACTGAAGATGAAATTATACCTGAACCAATCCATGGTGCTTTCGATCGTATCATATTCATGTGAAAGGTAGACAATGAATAAGGAAGACCAAAGGAGAATTGATGCATTTGAATTATGGTATTGGTGAAGAAAATTGAATACCATGGATTGACATAAGAATGATCAAATTTGTTTTGGAAGAAGTACAGCCAGAATGCTCTTTAGAAGGGAAGATGGTGAGATTTTGTCTCATATACTCTGTACTCTGTTATCAGGATGAACCAGTCACTGGAGGATATAACACTTGGTGAAGTAAACCAAAACCAAAAAAAAAAAAAAAACCTCACTGCTATCGAGTTGCTTTTGACCCATCATGACCCCTCCTTGGGTTTCCAAGGCAGTATCTCTAGGGAAGGAGCTCTGGTGGCATAGTGCTCTGCCACCAGAGCTCCTTCCCTAGAGATACCACCTCAGAAACCCCAGGAGGGGTCGCTATAAGTTAGCTCTAACTTGAAACCAGTGCGTTTTGGCTGGCTTTTTTTTTTTACTTTCTTTCTTTTTTTAACTCTATGTAAGTAGATTGCCCAGTCTTCCTTCCAAGGTGTGGCTGGTGGTTTTGAACCACCAGCCTTCTGATTAGCAGTCAAATACCTTAGGCAAAAAAGAGACCTTCAACCAGATAAATGGACACAGTGGCTGCAACAATAGGCTCAAGCATAACAATAATTGTGAGGATGGTACAGGACTGAGCAGTGTTTTGTTTTGTTGTACATTAGGGTTGCTATGAGTCAGAACTGACTTGACGGTACCTAACAATGTCACTGAGCAATTTGTATGGAAACTGTCAAACGACAACCTAACTTGCTGTGTAAACTTTCACCAAAACCTAAATATTATTCAAAAAATAAAAACCATAAATAAGACAAAAGACAAAATAAATTAGACAAAAAAGTAGGCAAAAATAATTGTCACATACCAAACAACAAAATATATTCACCAGGTAAAAAGAGCTAATATAAATAAGGTAGAAATATCCAATAGAAAAATAAAGAAAGAGTATGAATTAGGCCTTGCAGATGCTGCCACCAGAGTCACAGCCTTGTCTGGTCCCACCAAGCCCAGCCATGGTCAACTCCACCATGTATTTTGAGGTCGCTATTGACAGTGAACACTTGAGCCATGTCTCTTTTGAGTTGTCTGTAGATAAAGTTCCAAAGACAAGCAGAAAATTTTCATATTCAGAGCACTATGGAAAAAGGATTTGGTTGTAAAGATTCTTGCTTTCACCAAATTATTCCTGGGTTTGATGTGTCAGGGTGGTGACTTCCCATGCCATAATGGCACTGGTGGCAAGTCCCTCTATGGGGAGAAATTTGATGGTAAGAACTTCATTCTGAAACATACAGGCCCTGGCATCCTCTCCATGGCAAATGCTGGACATAATACAAATGGTTCCCAGTTTTTATCTGTACTACTAGGACTGAATGGCCGCATGGCAAGCATGTGGTCTTTGGCAAGGTGAGAGAAGGCATGAACATTGTGGAACCCATCTAGTGTTTTGGGTCCAGTAATGGCAAAACCAGCAAGACCACCATTGCTGACTGTGGAAAACTCTAATAAATTTGATCTGTATTTTATGTTTTACCTTAACTACCAGATCATTCCTTCTGTAGCTAGGGAAATCACCCCTTGTGTTGGATAGGGTTCTCTAGAGAAACACAAAAACCAGCAAAGTATATATATATATATATATATATAT
>NW_006922079.1:1804567-1808743 GCF_000298275.1 Orycteropus afer afer | reverse complement strand
GGAATGCTGTTTTTTCCAGTTTGTTCCTCGGATAGTATTACAGGTAGGCCACACCCCTGGGGAAACTCCCCCTAGACTGACCGGCCGCTTAGGACGTAGTCATGTGATCTATCATGAGAAACAACACTCACAAGTGAAGTCCAGCCAAGTTGACAGATCTTCAACTATCACACCCCTCTACTCTCAGTGTGTGCTCACTATAATTCTTGGAGTTCCATATTTTCCTTATTCCACTCCTAGTCTGACTGGATTGCAGAATTAAGTTTATGACTATGAAATAAAATCAATAAAAAATATGAATTGGTGATTCACAGGATGCCAAGAACCTGTAAATGTAAATTGCTCAACCTCCGAAGTAATCAGTGGCATGGAAAATAAAGCTCATTGGTGTATCATTTTATTTCCATTAAATTTGGGAAAAATGATAATATCCATTATCGGATAGTGTTGATACACTTTTGTACAATTGGATACATACAAATATTTTGGAGTGTGATTTGGCAGTATTTAGCAAAGTTAATAATGTGCATTCTCTTTGAATAAAATTCCACTTTGAGCAAACTAGTCAGAAATACTCCAGTATAGACAGAAAGATATTCTGCACATGGATGTTTATGGCAGAATTGTTTGTAATAGAAGAAGCTCTGGTGGTTCACTGGTTAAGCTCTCCGCTGCTAACTAACAGGTGTGCCAACCTACCAGTGGCTCTGCGAAAGAACGATGTAGCAGTCTGCTTCCGCAAAGATTTACAACTTTAGAAACGCTATGGGGCAATTCTACTCTGTCCTGTAGGGTCTCTGTTGTTGTTGTTGTTATGTGCCATGGAGTCCGACCGACTCATAGCGACCCCTCCTTGGGTTTCCCAGGCGGTATCACTCCAGAAGTAGATTGCCCCATCTTCCTTCCAAGGAGTGGCTGGTGGGTTTGAACCGCCAGCCTTCTGGTTAGCAGTCAGGTGCCTTAGTAACTACGATACCAGAGCTCCTGTAGGGTCTCTAGGAGTCAGAATCTTCTCCAAAGCAGTGGGTTTTGTTTGAAATAAGGGGGAAAGTAGATCAAAGAGTTCATTAGTAAGGAAATGTTTAAATGGAATAGAACAAGAAATACATATAACAAACTACTCCAAGAAACAGTTTTCAATGCATATATCATGTATACAAAAGATAAAAAGATAACTGCAAGAAAAAAAATTGAAAAAAGCAAGTTGTAGAACAATGCTGTTCCTATAATCCCAGTTAAAGAAAACCAATCCAAGTAAGTTGCACATTTACACTGTTTGCATGCACATAACAAGTCTCTAGAAGGTTCCACACCAAACTTTTAATAGCCATGACGCCTTAGACTATGCCTAATACATAGTAAGTGCTATATGAGTGGGCTATTTCTGTGTGAAAGTACATTTATGGATTATATAACTTAAAAAAAAAATACGTTTGCAATTACATTACAACTCCTTGCCATTTATTATTAATCTCTCCATCCCGAGAGGCCACCACAGGACCTAGCACCTAAGGGACGAGTGGTAAATAAGAGTGAGATGAGCATGCCCGTTGGATCACACCTTCTTCAACCCCTGGCGCTGTGACTTTAAGAGTAGAACTGTTCCATAGGGTTTCCTATGCTATAATATTTACTGAAGCAGACTGCCACCTCTTCCTCTTGCCGAGCGACCGGTGGGTTCCAATCACCAACCTTTCAGGTGGCAGCCGAGTGCCTTCACCACAGTGCCACCAAGGCTTACACCCTATTAGAGCCCTACTTCTTTCCCTTCCTGAACTAGGTCTCTAGGCGCTCAGTGCGCAAGCGCGCGCACGCAATGCTCACTAATTGGAAGTCCTGAGTTTGGTTTCTGGTTTTCTTCCCCACAAGCGCGAATACGTCACTGGGCAGCGTAGCGCACTATTTGACGTTATTGTGACCCGCCTTCCGGAAGCAAGTTTCCGCGGGCGGCAATGGCGACCTCCACGGAGCAGTGGGTATTGGTGGAAATGGTGCAGGCACTCTACGAGGTGAGCTGCGCTGCTCTAGCGACCCACGCCCTACGTGGTCCTAGGAAGGATGGGGTGACTCGTATGGATTTGTGGGCTGATGGCTCGGCGGGGCTGACTCAGTCACGCCTGGACTCTCGGCGTCCCTTTCTACCAGGGTTCCCGGAAGCCCACAGTCCCAGCGGCGAATGTAGGAGACAGGCAGGGACGGGACAGAGGCTGGTACTCAAAAACTATAGTTGGGACTGACTGGAAGACGGAGTGGTGGAAATAGGGTGGAAAATCCTAGTATAAAACGGTCTTAAGGAAGTCAGGTCTTTGGAATTGTGTAGGTTAACGGGGAGAAGAACTATATTAAGTTGGAGTCTGTTTTGGTCGGGGGTAGGGCTTGGAAAAGAAGCTGAATTATTTAAGATTTACGAATATAGAATAGTTTGTCTTTCTTCGGCATAAATTCAGCTTTCTGTAGATACAACTATTTTAGGAGATTTTTAAAGGAAGAGTAGTTAAGACTTTGGAAAGGCTAGGTATTTTAGGTATGTCAGTTAATATTAAATCATTTCTAGTCTTAGAAAATATTCATTTAATAGATATTTGCTGAACTTTTATTTTGTACTAGATAGTATCTACCCATATATATCTGAGCTACTGGGCAATCTACTTCGTAGTGATACCGCCTCGGAAACCCCAGGAGGGGTCGCTATGAGTCGGGTCCGACTGGACCGCAAATAACAACAGCAACATTCATCACAGTAGCTACTAACAACATGTGCCTATTAGACACTATTAGAAATGTGGCTAGTGCAACTGAGGAATTTTTAATCTTACTTAAAGATAAATTGAAATAGTCACATGTAACTAGTAGACTTGGTATGGACAGCACAGATCTAGGCTCTAGAGGTAGTGCAGTGAACAAACAGGCCAAAGTGCCTGTTCTTATAGATCCTATACTCGTTTAATGATTTCACTTTTCTACAGGTAAATTTTTTTAAAGTTAATTTGCTACTTACTGGCAGGGATAATGATGGCGTTTTCTTGAAAAACAGTTGAGAGGGAAGATAATGGCTCATTCTTATCCTCACATATTGTTAAGGTGATGCCTAATAATTAATTATAATGACTAAGATAAGAGCCACTAAAATTATTTATTTATTTATTTATTTTTTAGAATTTTCCATTTTCTATAATGTACTGTTTGCTTTTTGAAAACTACGTTTGACAGTATAATTTGTGATACAGTGACCAAGAGTGAGAAGCCCTCTTATATGTAACATTTCTTGAAGAGGAAAAGGAGTAGCATTTGTGATTTTTAATAATTCACTAAACAAGCAGTCTCTCAGCCTTTCCTTAGATGATATTATGTGGAGTAGAATGCTTAACTGGTGACTTAGGCAGATAGTTGCCTGCTGGAATCCCAGTTTTTGAGAAAACCAAAAGGGTATTTAGACAGTCTTTATTTCTAAGTGAATCACATTCAAGAGGATTGGGCACAAATCATATTTAAGAGATTTTGGTTCTTGTTCCCAATTTCCACGTACTTTGAATTTTAAGAAGTCTTATAT
Source organism: Orycteropus afer afer (assembly GCF_000298275.1). Taxonomy (NCBI): domain Eukaryota; kingdom Metazoa; phylum Chordata; class Mammalia; order Tubulidentata; family Orycteropodidae; genus Orycteropus; species Orycteropus afer. The sequence continues at coordinate 1,805,193 of NW_006922079.1, read as the reverse complement.
ACCACAGCACAGACTACTCAAAGAATATGCTATGTGCCTGTGTGCAAGCATGCACATGTGTATGTGAGTATATGTGGCATGTCTATGTTTTAAAGATATTTTGTGCATTGGCTTGAAAGTTTACATATGAATTTGTCAGCATTTGTTCTAAGTTTCTTGATTCTGGATCATTTATTTATTTAACTATGGTGAATCATCATCACTTTTTTTTGTCTGGTGTTTGAAAGTAATTTCTGCTAAAATTTCTAAATGCTTCATTAAGTGATTTTCCTTCCAGTGACAACCCATTGGAGTAAAGCGACCCCTAACTCATTGACGGGTTTTAGTTGCTATGTGATATCTTCACATGTACTTGGTATGTCCAGTTATACAAAGCATAAAGAGCAGCAAAGCCTTTAACTTGGAACTTCCAGGTTCCAAGACCTGAGATGGATAATTTCATTGAGATAACTTTCATGCCTGTGGTGGTTATGTTTGTGTGTCAGCTTCGCTGGGCCTGGTTGAGTGGCTGGGCAGCTGGTGGTAGTTATTCTCTATGATGAGACTGGCAATCATCTCCATGGTGGGATCTACCACAAGCAACTTAGTAACTGCTTTGGGTATGTGGTCTGCCTCCCATATATAAG
>NW_006922079.1:1776650-1804180 GCF_000298275.1 Orycteropus afer afer | reverse complement strand
GGGAGCAAGAGGCAGAGCTGAAGCCCAAGGTTAAGGGGCTTTCACACAGCCCCAGAGCCTGCCACTTTGAACTCGGACTTCTAGCCTCCTGAACTGTAAGAGAATAAACTCCTGTTTGTTCAAGCCTCCCAATTTGTGGTATATTCTTGCCAGAGCGGGACTAGGTAACCAGAACAATGCCTGTTGACATGGAACACATTACATACCTTGGGGAACATGATGGAAAAGAGATCTGTTATTGCTTTAAGCATTTAGAAAGTCTTTTTTTCTTTGGCATGTTTCAGGAAGGACTTAACGAGGCTTGCTTGCCAAAGATACAGAATATATAGTAAGATGTGTAAAACTCTTTTAAGAATCGTGGAAACTGGTTCTCTTAACTTATCCAAGGGTTAAATCAGGGTGGCAGAAGGCTTATCAATCTGTGAAATGTTTTCTTACAGTCATTTCCCATCAGTAAAAATTTAAATCATTGGAAGGATCTGATAGTTAACTATTGTTTTACACGTTAGATATGTTGGTATTTGTGTCAGCTTTCATGGGAAATTTTTGTTTTACATTAATAGGTTTTAAAATTTCAATACGAGGGGCTTTTCTTAGATAGAAAATTCTATCTTAAGATTCTTACTACTAGAAATAGGAAAAGGAATGAGTAGAAATGGAAGAATCTTTTGAGACTAAATTGTAGGTAAGAATAGGTTGTGGTGGGAGTATATGCAGGTGCACTAAATTTTATGTGGAGATTTTGGAAATGTTGGTTTCATTTCTTTTATTGTTTTTTACTCACTCGTAGGCTCCTGCTTACCATCTTATTTTGGAAGGAATTCTAATACTCTGGATAATTAGACTTCTTTTCTCTAAAACTTACAAATTACAAGAACGATCAGATCTTACAGTCAAGGTAAGGAAATCAAATTTGTTTTATTTGATATATATGGTTGTTGTATCTTTCCTAAAATCACTTGTTATGGTCTCAACTACATACCTTAAAATGTCTTTTGTAACATGAAGAAATCAAGGGGAATGAAGTATGAGGGTAGACAAAATAAAGTAAAGCCAGGGATAAGGTATATACCCAAAATAGCATCAACAACTTTCGGATTTAGAATGCCAGTGTTTGAGATTATACGAGTTGCTCAAGAAAAACATGGCTATTTTTTATGCCTCAGGGAAAATTTTCCCCATTATATTCATAAAGGAGATCTGAGGTTCCAAGGAATCCTTACCCTACTTCTAAATTGAATTATTGGCATGACCTGTTAGGAAACAGAAGTGACTGGAGAATCTGTAGAAATGCCTGCTCCGAATCCTGTAGTATGAGGGACTTAGGAGGCTTCTGGAAAAGAAACTTACCTGGTTCACTCAAATTATCAATGCTTAGTCCTGTCCAGTAGCTACCCCAGGTACAGGAGGGGAGGAGCAATTGTGACTACAGTGTGGTGTCTGTGGCTTGGATTGTTTCCTTATCCAGCCCCCATAGCTTTGTGATAGAATCCTAAGGGATCCAGCCCCCATAGCTTTCTCCTAAGGAAGAAAGGGGCTGCAAGAGAAGTTTTCCCATAAAAATCTCTACAATTTTGGAACACAAGGTAGCATTCTCAAAAAAAAAAAAAAAAAACCAAACTCACTACTGTGAAGTCATTTCTGACTCATAGCAACCCCACCTTGGGTTTCCAAGGTGGTGTCTCTATGGAAGTAGATTGCCCAGTCTTCCTTCCAAGAAGTGGTTGCTGGGTTGAACCACCAGTCTTCTAGTTAGCATTAAGTGTGGCATAAAGATGGAGCACTGGTACTTTTCTTTACTTACTAGAATAGTGATAGGGGAAAGTAGAAATGGAACGAAATTACCACAGGTAGTTGTTTCCAAGGTTTATGTGATTATGACCACTGCTCTCCTGATCATTAATAGTAAAAATTAGACAGCTGAGTGATATCCCCCTTGGGCGGCAGTATTTATTAATAGTAATTATGCAGCGAAATGGTTCTTAGGGCAAATAAATTTTGGAAATTTGGTTAAAATAGAGTAAAACAGAGTTCTTACTGTATCATTTTCTTGCAATATCTAATACCCTATGGACATTTGAATCTCTGAAGGAATGTCCTGAACTTGTCCATAAATCCTTTTTTTTTCTAAATAATGATTAAGAATATTGGTGGGATTAACATGCCATGGAACACTCTTTTGATAGTATTGCAGTAGGATTGGGCTATTGAGGCCAGAAATCCTGTTCTTTCCTAGGCATTTAGGTACTTGAGAATGATCCTATGGTCATAAAATAGATTCCCAAGTCAACTTTTTAATTAAGGGATTGGTCATTCCTACTACTCTTTAGTTTGAGTTTGAACATAGCTGCAGTGTAGTAAATTACTTAGTGTGGCTTTTCTATCCATAGGTCTTCGTTAACTCCAAGGTGGAATTTGCCATGAGCAACTGATGGAGCTCCTGATTGCTAAAGTTGTCCACCTGGGGTATTTCTGTTGGTAATGGCACAAAACAATGTTCTGGGAGCTTCCCGCTCTCTCTCAGGTGCTTAGAGTTCTGATGCTATGATTGGCTAGTTTGGCCACTCTGCCAGGCTCAAAGGAGTCCTAGAGGCAGAAGTCTCTCTCTGACTGCTGGCTGAGGAAGTCGTGCTGCTGAAAGAGATGCATGCTGCTGGGAAAGAGATGCAAGAGACCCACATTGCTGAGTGAGTCACCGAGGGACACGCACTGCTGGGAGAGAGACTATGAGAGACTGTTGGCTGAGAGACAGCGGGCTGGGAGAGAGACTGGGCATTTTTCCCGAACTTGAATTGTAGCCTGGTGCTTCCCTAATAAACCACGTAATCTGTGAGTTCTGTGTGGCCACTACAGCGAATTATCGAACCTAGGAGAGAGGTGGTAGGTGTTTTGGGAGGAACAGTTGGTGAAAGGGCTGGAGGGAGGCAGCATGTCTGGCCTTGTAGGCATAGGCCTTGGGCTATTGAGGGTGACTTTGTCTTCCTCTTGTGGGGTTAGAAGAGGTCAGAAGATGTGGCCTCCTTGCCTTTTTAGCAATAGCATTCCTCTAGTGTGCATGTCTTAAAGGGAGGATACCAAAACAATTTTAGAATAATCTCTAAAAGCAAAACATTAAAAAAAAAAAAAAGGCAAAACATAAATAGAGCAAAATTCATTAATAACATCTTACTCTAAAAACTTTGGAAGGAAAAACAAACAAAAAACCTGTGTGTGAGCTTTTAAAGCTTAACTTTGTAACAGCATAGAAGAAGTGCTGTCAGTTTTATAGGTCTGCAGAATCCCTCGATTGTCAGAGGATCTTGAATTGATTTTAGTGTGTCTTCATTGTAACTAGTATACAGTGTGCATTTTTCCTTGTCTTCTGTGAGCTCCTGGTTTTCATCATAGAGTTAATAGACAGAAGCGGATGGGGAATTACTGGTTGATTTATTTAGCAAACGTTTTTAGAGTGCCCAAGTGGCAGGTATGGGAGCTCTGGTGGGGTATAGTGCCTAAGGCATTTGACTGCTAACCTGAGGCTGGCAGTTCAAACCCACCAGCCACTCCTCGGAAAGAAAGTTGGGCAATCTACTTCCATAGTAACACTGCCTTGGAAACCCTAGGAGGGGTCACTATGAGTGAATCTGCCTCAATGGCAGTGAGTTTGGTTTGTTTTTTTAAGTAGCAGGTGATTATGTTTTTGGCCACACCATAGAGAAACCTATTATGAGGAAGATGCACATAAGCTTTTAACAGAAGTATTGAGTTAGAATTCTAAGGAGCCATCAAATCTATAAGGTAAGAGTTGCTGTGACTGTCCCATAAACTCAGTTGTTTCATCTCACCCTACACATTTAAATGACATTTTCAAAAGTTTTTCTCCAAGCTTAAGAAAGGGTAAAAAATTCAAAATAGTCAAGATACTTGTAATTCATGAAGTAAAGGTAAAAGGAATAAAATACTGCATTTTTAATGAGAAATTTCAAAACAGTTAGGTTCCACTGCAATAAGTATTATAAAAGAGTCTTTTTCTGTATGTCAGGTACTTCTGAATCCATGCAGATAGCTTATAGAAACAGTTTTGTGATCTGGGTAGTCTTTTCATATAGTTGCTTCTGTAAGAACTTGAAAAAACCAAACCAAATTCACTGCCATCAGGTCGACTTCAGCTGATAGCAACCCCTCATTGGGTTTCCAAGGCTGCAATTGTGGCTGCAGCAGTGTGCTTGAGAACAGCAAGGATTGTGAGGATGGTGCATGACCAGGTAGTGTTTTGTTCTGTTGTGTGTAGTGTCCCTATGAGTCAGAACCAACTCGATGGTACCTAACAAAATCTTTACAGATGCAGACTTTTCATCTTTCTTCCATGGAGCATCTGGTTGAGTTTGAAACTGCAAAAAGGACAAGGAGGCCACATCTTCTGACCTCCTTTAACCCCACAAGAGGAAGACAGAATCACCATCAGTAACCCAAGGCCTATTCCTACAAGGCCAGACATGCTGCCTCCCTCCAGCCCTTTCACCAACCGTTCCTCCCAAAGCACCCACCACCTCTCTCCTGGGTTCAATAATTCACTGCAGTGGCCACACAGAACTCACAGATTATGGGGTTTATTAGGGAAGCACCAGGCTACAATTCAGGAAAAATGCTCAGTCTCTCTCCCCAGCTTGCCATCTCTCAACAGTCTCTCATAGTCTCTCTCCCAGCAGTGCGTGCCCCTCGGTGTCTCTCTCAGCAATGCGTGTCTCTTGCATCTCTTTCCCAGCAGTGCGTGTCTCACAGGAGTGCATCCTTCCTCAGCCAGCAGTCAGACAGAGACTACTTCTGCCTCTAGGAGGCCTCCTTTTGAGCCTGGCAGAGTGGCCAAACTAGCCAATCATAACATCAGAATTCTAAGCACCTGAGAGAGAGCAGGAACCTCCCAGAACATTGCTTTGTGTTGTGCCCAACAGAAATACCCCAGGTGGATAACTTTTACAATTAGGAGCTCCTCAGTTGCTCACAGCAAATTCCACCACAGAGTTTACAAAGACTTATGGCTAGAAAAGCCACACTAAGTAATTCACTACACCGCAGAACCACTGATCTTTTGGTTAGCAACCAAAGGCCTTAACCACTACACCAGCAGAGCTTCTCTGTAAAAACTTAGGTATGATATATCTAATAACTGGGATAGAGGCTGCGCTCACTGACCTAAAGCCATGCTTCTTACCTTCGTGTTTCAGACTTTCTTTTTTCTTACTATCAGTAGCAGTTATACATCCTGCTTCTCACACTGAAAAATCCTGAACATAGAAATAAAATTTTCTTCAACTTTCAAGTCACCTATAAAACTCTACATGGAAAAACACTTTTTAAACTTGTTATAGAGAAAGAGGTAAAGGTGTTCATTCACAAAACTAAATACTGATTCTCCTTCCTTTCTAGCCACAACAACTAGCAAAGTATTATTGTTCTGTTAAACAGTTTAGATATTTGCTGGAGTTGATGCAAAGTGACTAGCTCTGTGCCGCATTTTAACTTTCTTCTATAGGAAAAGGAAGAATTGATTGAGGAGTGGCAACCAGAACCTCTTGTGCCTCCTGTCTCCAAAGACCATCCTGCTCTGAACTACAACATTGTTTCAGGGTAAATCGATTTTGATGCTTAAAGGACTTATATTTGTATTTTGTGTGGATACATTTGCCAGAATATATAGTGGTTCATTCATTATTCATTTTTAATTGAAATAAAACATTTAAAAATTTCTGAAGATCTGAAACAAACTGCTTTAGTTCTCAATATGAAATTTTCTTTTAGGGATGGAATGGGCATAATTTGAATGGGCATAATGAGCTTTAAAAAGCTCATAATTTGAGAATTACAGTTTGTCTTTTCTTTAAAAACAATTTTTTTTTTTACTGAGTAATAAATGTACATAGTAGTATTTCAAATGGTCAGAAACACTTAAGATGAAAAAAGAAGAGCAACAACTTTTTTCCCCACCTTGTTTGTTCTTTATTTTAGGTCTGTCACAGGTTACCCTTTGTTTGGGTTGTCTAGTGTGGCTCTAACAGAAGATACCAGAAATAGGTGGCTTTATCAAACAGGGATTTATTCTCTTAAAGTTTAGGAGGCTAGAAGTCCGAGTTAAAAGTGCCAGCTCTAGGGACTGTGTGAAAGCCCCTTGAGCTTGGCTTCAGCTCTGTTTCTTGCTCCTAGCCCCCTGAAGCTGGAAGCATCTCTCACTTCAGGCAGCTGCTGGCTGCTGAGGCTGACAAACCCAGGGTCGACAAATAAAATGGCACAGTCCCCAAATTATCAAGCAACAAAGCAGGCCACTAATTCAAGTCTATTAACAGTCCCAAGATTGGCAGACAACATGGCAGGCTACTGAGATGAAGACTTGGCCAAATGTAGGGTCCAAGCATGCCAGAAGCTCCAGAGACCATTTTCAATGCCTTTTCTTATATACTGGAAGCAGAGCACATCTCTGAGGCAGCTACTCAGCTGCTCCAGTAATTCCACCATAACAACAACAAAAAAACTCACTGCCATTGAGTCGATCCTGACTCATAGTGACCCCTCCTTGGGTTTCTGAGATGATACCACTGCAGAAGTAGATTGCCCAACCTTCCTTCCAAGGAGTGGCTGGTGGGTTTGAACCGCCAACCTTCTGGTTAGCAGTCAAATGCCTTAGGCACTACACCACCAGAGCTCCTATATTCTACCATGGAGTTGATTAACAGTCTCATCATGGGGAGTAACTACGTCCACCTGGCTAGTGACGCAAACCAGGCCCAGCCAAATTGACACACAACTACCACACCCTCAAAATTCAAGATACTTATAGTATGTTTACACTTGTTTACACTCCTGTTTCTTGATTGATCTACTAAATATATCGTCTTTTGAGCCCTGTAGTGTGCATTATAGGAGCTCTGGTAGCATAGTGGCTAAGGCACTTGACTGCTAACTAGAAGGCTGGCAATTCAAACCCACCAACCACTCCTTGGAAGGAAGGTTGGGCAATCTACTTCCGTAGTGATACTGCTTCGGAAACCCAAGGAGGGGTCACTGTGAGTTGGGTACGACTCCACAGCACATAACAACAAACAACAAAGTATGCGTTATGAAACTTCAGCTCGCATTATTTTCTTTCTTGCTTCCCTGTCTTGCATACTTTTCATTTTTAGTTCTGTAAGTTTTACTCTGTCGTATGTGTAATTTTAAAAATTATTTTAAATATACAGATAATATCACTTACGTGCCTGCCATCCAGAATTATAGGCATGAACATTTTGCTGTATTAATGTCAAATCTAGTTTTAAAAGAAATACATTACAAATATAGCTGAAGAAACCCATTTCTCTTACGTCTCCGAAAAGTAACCACTGTTGTAAAGTTGGCAGATATTTTTCCTTTGCTTCTGTGTGGACTTTTAGCCACATTTACCTGTAGCCATGAAGATAATTAGTATTTTGTTGCAAATCTGATATAGGGTATTCTAAGTGTATCCTTCTGCTACTTCGAAGCCAATCTAAGAGAAGTTTTCACAGATATAGTTAGCCTCACTAAAGTTTTACATGTTATAGGAATCAAACTTAAACCATTCTTAAATCCTTCGTTGCAATGAAAGTATATTGTTACCTGTTTTCCCTATCATGATCAGTTGTGCTAACATTACTAGTTGAGCAATCCACTCTTTATCTTTGTTGTTAGGTGCCATTGAGTTGGTTCTAACTCATAGTGAAGCTGTGTACAACTGAACAAAGCACAGCCTAGTCCTGCATCATCCTCAGAATCATTGCTATGCTTGAGTCCATCCTCACAGCAACTGTGTTAGGACATTTCATTGAGGGTCTTCCCCTTTTAGCTAACTCTTTATTATAGCAAGTATGATACCCTTCTCCAGGTATTGGTCCTTTCTAACGTGACGAAAGTACGAGAAATGAAGTCTGGCTTTTAAAGAGTGTTCCATCTGTATTTCCTCCAAGGCAGATTTGTTCTTCCAGCAGTTCATGATACATTTGATACTCTTCACCAAAACTATAACTCAAATGCATCAGTTCTTCCTTGAACTTCCGTATTCATTGTCTAGCTCTTACATGCATTTGAGACTTCTGAAAATACCATGGCTTGGCTCAGGCACACCTGCATCTTCAAAGAGCCATCTCTGTTCTTTAACACTTTATAGATGTCTTTTGCAGCAGATTTTCCCAATAAAATATGACATTTGATTTCTTGACTGCTTATTCCATGGGCATTGATTGTGGATCTAAGTAAAATGAAATCTTTGATAACTTCATTACTTTTTTCATTTATCATGATGTTGCTTATTGGTACAGTTGTGGGGATTTTTGTTTTCTTTATGTTGCTGTAATTCATGCTACCATTTCCAAAGATATTCTCCCAGTCAGTAGCTTGTCTTTTCACTTTTTTGGCGAAGTCTTAAAATGAACAAAAGTTTTTAATTTTCATAAGGTCCCACTTAACTATTTATTTTGTCTTTTCCTACTTACACTTTGTTACTCTATTAGATACATGTTACTATATTAGATATGTTGTTGAAAACTAGACCTGACAGCATTGCCCCTGCTTTTTCTTCTAAGAATTTCATGGTTTTAGGTTGCAAATTTAGGTCCTTGATGCATCTTGAATTTGTTTTTGTGAATTTTGTTATTGTGAGGCATGGGTCCTATTTCATTTTTCTGAGTATGGAAAGCTAGTTTTCCTAGAATTGTTGCTGAAGAGACTCTTCATTCCCTATCAGATGGACTGAGCAGCCTTTTCAAAATTTACTTAACCATAGACTTGTGGGTTCATTTTTAGACTCTCAGTTCTATTCCATTGGTCTGTGTGTCTATTGTGGTACCAGAATCAGACTGTTTTAAATATTGTAACTGTATAGTATGTTTTAAAATCAAGACATGAGCCCTCCTACTTAGTTATTCTTTTTCAGTATTGCTTTTGTTATTCAGGGCCTCTTCCATCTCATATAAAGTTGAGTATTGTTTCTTCTATTTCTATAAAGAAGGCTGTTGGAATTATTTTCAGGATAGCATTGAGTCTATAGATCACTTTGGAAATTATTGCTATTTTAAAAATATTAACTCTTTCAATCCATGAATATGGAACATTTTTCCAGTTATTTAAATGCTTAATCTCTTTCAGCACTGTTTCATAGTTTTCATTTTGTAAGTTTTTCACATCCCTGGTTAGACTTATTCCTAGGTATTTCACTCTCTCGGATGTTATTATAAATAGAATTGTTTTCCTGATTTCCCTTTTAGATTTCTCATTGCCGTTGTATATTAACCCAACTGATTTTTATTTGTTGACCTTGGACCCTGCAACTTTGCTAAATTCCTCTATTTAGCTCTAGAAGTTTTCTTGTTGATTCTTTGGGATTTTCTATATATAGGATCATATAATCTGCAGAAAGAGGTATTACTACTTCTTCTCCAATCTGGATACCTTTTATTTCTTTTTCTTGTCTTATTCCTCTGACTGGAACTTCTAATACACTAATGAATTGTAATGTGAGAGTGGACATTCTTGTTCCTGATTTCAGAGGGAAAGTGCTTATTCTTTCTCCATTAAGTATAATAATTGGCTGTTGATTTTTACATATGCCCTGAATCATAGTGAGAAATTTCCCTTCTAGTCTAATCTTCTTAAGGGTTTTCATCAAGAAAGGGTATTGGTTTTCATCAGATGCTTTTTCTGAATCCATTGAGATGATCAGAGGTTTCTTTTCCTTTGTTCTATTTATGTGGTGATTTCATATTACTTGGTTCCATAGTCAATACCAATGGAAGCAGCAGTCAAGACATCAGACAACTAGTGCATCGGGTAAATCTCTGCAAAAGACTTTTTTAACGTGCTGAAAAGCATAGATGTTTCTTTGAAGACTTAAGTGCGCCTAACCCAAGCCATGGTATTTTCAGAGGCCTCATAGTGCCTAAGGCATTTGATGGCTAACCAGAAGGCTGGCCGTTCAAACCCACCTGCCACTCCTCGGAAGGAAGCCTGGGCATCTACTTCATAGAGATACCGCCTTAGAAACCCAGGGAGGGGTCACTGTGAGTTGGAATCAACTTAACTGCAGTGAATTTGGTTTTTTTTCTTTCTTCATATGCATGTGAGAGCTGGACAATGAATAAGGAAGACGGAAGAAGAGTTAATGCTTTTGAATTGTGGTGTTAGTGGAGAATACTGAAAGTACCATGGACTGCCGAAAGAACTAACAAATCTGTCCTGGAGGAAGTACAGCTGGAATGCTCCTTGGAAGCAAGAATGGCCAGACTTTGTCTCACCTGCTTTGGTCATTTTGTCAAAAAGTACCATTCCCTGGAGAAGGATGTCATGCTTCGTAAAGTGGAGGGTCAAGGAAAAACGGGAAGGCCTTCAGCGAGATGGATTGACACAATTGTTGCAAAGATGGGCTCAGATATAGCAGGGATTGTGAGGCTGGCACAGGACTGAGCAGTGTTTCATTCTGTTGTACATGAGGTCACTGAGTTGGAGCCAACTTGACAGCATCTAACAACAACAGCATTTATGTGGTATATTACATTGACTGATTTTCTAATGTTGAACCATCCTTGCATTCCTGGAATAAATCTCATTTGGTCATGATGTATGACTCTTTTAATGCTGTTGAATTCTGTTCATTATTTTGGTGAGGATTTTTGCATCTATTTATAAGAGATATTTGCCTGTAGTTTTCATTTCTTGTGTTATCTTTTTCTGGTTTGTCTTTTTCAGGGTTGTGTTTGCTTCATAGAATAAATTAGGGAGTATTCCTTCTCTATCTTTTAAAGGGTTTAAACAATATTGATATCAATTTAAACATTTGGTAGAATTTTCTAGTGAAGTCCAGTAGTTTTGTTGCTGTTGGGAGGTTTTTGATCACTGATTCAATCTCTTCACTTGTTGTAGGTCTATGACAACTTTCTATTTCATCTTAAGTCAGTTTGGATAGGCTATGTGCATCTAAGAATTTGCCCATTTCATCCTGATTTTCCAGTATGTTGCTGTACATTTGCTCATAATATTCTGTTATAACTCTCTTGATTTCTGTTGGGTCAGTTGTAACTTCCACTCTTCATTTCTTATTTTGGTTAGTTGCATCTTTTTTCTTTTTCTTTGTCTATTTAGAGATCTGTTAATTTTATTAATCTTTTCAGAGAACCAACTTTTGGTTTTATTGATTTTTTTTTTCCCATTGTTTTCTCTTCCTGATTTTATTTATTTCTATTCTGATCTTTGTTATTTTCTTTCTCCTGGTAGGTTTTAGGCTTGTTGCTGTTAGGTGCTATCGAGTTGCTGCCGACTCATAGCAACCCTATGTACAACGGAACAAAACACTGCCTGGTCATGCACCATCCTCACAATCCTTGCTATTCTTGAGCCTCTATGTGAAACCATCTTGTTGAAGGTCTTCCCTTTTTTCACTGACCTCTGCTTTACTAAGCGTGATATCCTTGTCCAGGGACTAATCCTTCTTGACAACATGAACAAAGTACATAAGATGAAGTCTGGCCATTCTTGCTTCCAAGGACCATTCCAGCTGCACATCTTCCAAGGCAGATTTGTTTATTCTTCTGGCAGCCCAAGGTATTTTCAGTATTCTTCACTAACACCACAATTCAAAAACGTCAGTACTTTAATCTTCCTTATTTATTGTATAGCTTTCACTTAAATATGAGATGATTGAAAATACCATGGTTTGGGTTAAGTGCACCTTAGTCTTCAAAGGTACATCTTTGTTCTTTAACACTTTAAAGAGATCTTTTGCAGCAGATTGCCCAGTACAGAATGATACCTGATTTCATGACTGTGGCTTCCATGGGTGTTGATTGTGGATCCAAGTAACATGGAATCTTTCACAACTTAAGTCTTTTGTCCGCTTATCATTATGCTGCGTATTGGTCCAGTTGTGAGGATTTTCACTTTCTTTATGTTGAGATATAATCCATACTGCAGACTATAGTCTTTAATCTTCATCAGTAAGTACTTGAAGTCATCGTTTTCAGCATGCAAGGTTGTGTCGTCTGTGTATTGCAGGTTGATGATGTGTCTTCCTCTAAATCTGATGCGATGTTCTTCTTTATGTAGTCCAGCTTCTTGGATTATTTGTTCAGCACACAGATTGAATAAGTATGATGAAAGGATACTACCCTCACCTACACCACCCTTCTTAATTGTAAACCATGCAGTATCCCCTTGTTCTGTCTAAACAACAGCCTCTTGTCTATATATAGGTTCTTCATGAGCACAATTAAGTGTTCTGGAATTCCCATTCTTCTCAGTGTCATCCATAACTTGTCATGATCCACACAGTCAAATGTTTTTGCCTAGTCAGTGAAACACAAGTAAACATCTTTAAACATCTTTCTGGTATTCTTTGCTTTCAGCCAAGATCCGTCTCATGTTAGCAATGATACCCCTTGTTCCACCTCCTCTTCTGAATCTAGCTTGCAATTCTGGAAGTTCCTTGTCAGTAAACTGCAATCATTTTTGAATTATATTAAGCAACTTTGCTTTTGTGTGATATTAATGGTATTGTTGGATAATTTCCACATTCTGTTGGATCATCTTTCTTTGAAATGGGCAGAAATGTGGATCTCTTCCAGTTAGTTAGGAGCTCTGGTGGCATAGTGCCTAAGGCATTTGACTACTAACCAGAAGGCTGGCGGTTCATACCCACTACCCACTCCTCAGAAGGAAGACTAGGCAATCTCCCTCTATAGAGATACTTCCTTGGAAACTGTAGGAGGGATCACTATGAGTTGGGACCAACTTAATGGCACTAAGTTAAGCATTTTTGATTTTCCAGTTAGTTGGCCAGGTAGCTGTCCTTCTGATTACTTGACAAATGCTGCCTTCTTTGCAGCATTTGTTTGTTGAGACATCTCAGTGGGTGTTCCATCAGTTCCTGGAGCTTTGTTTTTCACTAATTTTCCAGTATGTTGCTGGCACTTCTTCCTTCAATAACATTAGTTCTTATTCATAAGCCATCTCCTGAAATAGTTGGATATTGACCAATTATTTTTCAGATAGTGACTCTTTTGTATTCCTTTCATTTCCTTTTGATGCTTTCTGTATCATTCAATATTTTGCCTGTAGAATCTTTCAGTATTGCAATTGCAGTAAGTAAGGCTTAAATTTTTCTTCAGTTCTTTCAACTTGAGAAATGCTGAGCATGTTCTTCCCTTTTGGTTTTCTAGCACCAAGTCTTTGCATATTTCATTATAATAATTGACTTTGTTTTCTCAAGGTGCTCTTTGAAATCCTCTGTTCAGCTCTTTTATCTTGTCATTTTTTTCATTTGCTTTAGCTACTCTCCATTCAAGAGCAAGTTTCAGAGTCTCTTCTGACACATATTTTGATCTTTTCTTCCTTTCCTGTCTTTTTTAAGTACCTTTTGCTTTCTTCATGTATGATGTTCTTAGTGTCATCCCACAACTCATCTGGTGTTTGGTTATTGGTTTACAGTGCATCAAATCTGTTCTTCAAGTGGTCTCTAGTTTCTGGTGGGATATAATCAGTGTCATATTTTGGCTCTTGTGGACTTTTTTTAATTGTCTTCAGCTTCAACTTGAACTTGCCCATGAACAGTTGATGATCCGTTCTACAGTTGGCTCCTGGCTTTGTTTTGACTGAAGATACAGAGCTTCTCCATTGCGTCTTACCACAGATGTAGTTGATCTGATTCCATGTATTTCTTCTGGCAAGGCCCATGTGTATAGCTGTTATTTATGTTGTTGAAAAAACATATTTGCAATGAAAAAGTCATTGGTCTTGCAAAATTCTGTCATGAGATCTCCACTGTCATTTCTATCACCAGGGCCGTATTTTCCAATTACCGGTGATTCTTCTTTTTTCCCAATTTTTGCATTCCAGTTCCAATAATCTTCAATAAATCTTGATTGCATATTTGGTCAGGTTTTAAGCTTAGTTTATTCTTCCCTTTCTGTTTTCTGTATTTGTCAAGTTAGGCTGAAAGATTTGAAATCTTTCTTTTTTCATGAAGGCATTTATTTCTATAAATTTCTCTCTGAAGGAATTCACTGCAATTCCCTTCACTGCATCCCATAACTTTTGGTAAGTTGTACTTTCATTTTCATTTGACTATAAGAAATTTGACCCATTGGTAGTTTAATAAGGTATTATTTCATTTCCCTATATTTTCCAAGTTGTTTTTCCATTATTAATGTCTACCTTTACTCTCTTGTAGTCAGAGAAAGTACTTTGTATGAGTTCTGTCTTTTTAAATTTATCAAGACTTGGTTTGTGATCTTACATGTGGTCTGTCCTGGAGAATGACCCAAGTACACTGGAGTGCCAGTTATATTCCATTGTTTTTGGGTAGAGTGTTCTATATATTTCTGCTAAGTTTTTTTATTGTTATTCAGGTCTATATTTCCTTCTTTCTAGATGTGCTGTCCAACATTAAGAGTGGTGTATTAAAGTCTCCAGCTATTCTCGTAGCACTATATTCCCCTCCAATTCTATCAGTGTTGGCTTTATCTATTTAGATGCCCCAATGTTGGGTGTGTATATATTTTTAATAATTAAATCTCTTTGAAGAGTTTGCCCTTTTATCACTATATAATGTTCATTTATATCTCTTTTAACAGATTTTGTCTTGAAGTCTACTTTGTCTAAAAGTAAGATTGTCACCTCAACTCTCTTTTGGTTATTATTTGCATGGAATATTTTTTCTATCCTTTTGTTTTTAACCTGTTTGTGTCTTTGGGTTTAAGATGTGTGTTTCATAAATACCATAGAGTTGGATCATTTTTTTTTAATCCATTCTGCCACTCTCTGTGATGATGGTGAAGAATACTAAATATACCATGGACTGGCAAGAACAAACAAATCTATCTTGAAGGAAGTACAGCCAAAATATTCCTTAGAAGAAAGGATGGTGAGACTTGGTTACTTCGTACAAGTCATCAGAAGGGACAGATTGCTGGAGAAAGACACTGTACGTGGTAGAGTGTCAGGGAAAAACGGGTATGACATGGATGGACACAAGAGCTGCAAACATAGCAAGCGTTAAGAGGATGGTGAACGATCAGGCAACATTATGTTTTCTTTATATATAAAGTCACAATGACTTGGAGTCAACTCAGTGGCATCCAACAACAACAGAGAATAGCCATATAGCTGAGTTCTTAGTGTCTCTTATTACTAGGCACTCAACTGCCATCAAATTGAAAATATTTACAAAGGTGAACTCCAGATATTAAAAACCTAAAAGATATTTTGGAGAAGATAACAAATATAGAAGACTGTCATTGTGGAGTGGGAAATAATTTTTTACACAAGTCTCCAAATTATACATCAAGAGGGCAGAAGTGATTCTTTTGACCAAGTCAGAATTCAGTGAAAGTACCAAAGATAAGGTTAATAGATATGTGATGGAGAAACAGATTTATTTTATTTCCTATAATGTATGATATCATTAATTGTATTTTATCTACCACTAGGGAAGAAAAACACTGCCAGTTAAAATGTGATGATATTTTATTGTTACCTATAATTTTTTAGTTTATACTTAATAAAAAGGTCTATTAGACATTCTAAGGCGCTCTGGTGGTGTAGTGCCCAAGGCATTTGACTGCTAACCAGAAGGCTGGCTAGTTCAAACCCACCAGCCACTCCTCAGAAGGAAGATTGGGCAATCTACTTCTATAGTGATACTGCCTCGGAAACCCAAGAGGGGTCACTATGAGTTGGATGTGACTCAACGGTAGTAAGTGAGATTAGAATTCTTAGAGCTAGATTTTTATCACATTACTTTGTATCTATAAAAAGGGAAATATAAACAAAGCAATTAAGACATTTTCAATACCTTTTCACATAAGTTCTGAATCTCTATTTTTTTCTTTCTTTCTTTGTTGTTGTTGTTATCTTCTTTTAACTTTCTAGTATGATTTGGGTGAAAGTTCACAGAGCAAATCAGTTTTCCATTCATCAAATTATACACATTTTGTTTCATGTGAATCTCTATTTTTCTAAGTCATTGATAACCATTTGAAAAGCTCAGAAGTTCTACTCTGTAATTTGAGATCACTAGAATTGAAAATCAACTTGACAGCATCTAACAGCACCTAACAAGGTTTCAAAACATCAACTTTCCAAAGACCTTTCTTTGGGATCTGCCAAACCCAAACCCAGTGTCACTGAGTTGATTCTGATGCATAATGACCATATAAGACAGACTAGAACTGCCCCATAAGGTTTCCAAGGCTGTCATCTTTACAGAACCAAACTGCCACATCCTTCTCCCACAGAGCAGTTGATAGATTTGAAACACTATAACCTTTCATTTGGCAGCCAAGCACTTAACTACTGTGCCACTAGGGATCTTTAGAAGTCTGTCTACACTCTATTAATATAAAAGAGTAAAGGAAGAAAGAGGGATGAATCAATGTAGGAGAAAGACAAGGTGATAGGACAGTCCAAGGCAGCTCTGGGCAGTAGGTCTGTACAGCAGCCATTCAGGACTTGAGTAGGAATGACAAAAGGTTCTGGGAAGGATCACTCTAAGAAGAAAAGAAAAAGCAAGCCTAGTAGCTAATTAATAAGTTTGAACATTCTGAGTGAAGATTTACACTCCTAGAGGAGGGGAACAAAATTAACTCCAGACAAAACAAAAGTATACAAGAAAGATAATAAATGAAAAACGTAATAGAAGGACTTACCTAGAGATTTAATCAGGCAGAAGGAAAAATAAAAAATTACAGATGTTGAAGAGCAGTAAGAGCCAAGGCTTAAAAAAGTTAAGCACAGTTTAATGGAATTAAGGGACAATAACAAGAGACCCAATGTATACATCATGGGAATTACAGAAAAAGAAAGAAAGAAAACATTTAAAGAAGTAATGACAAAGGACATGAAGCTACAAATCCAAAAACGATCAAAGAACCCCAAGTAGAATAAATCCAGACCCAAAGAGATCAACACCAAGACACATAATAGTTAGGCTCTCAAAGAGTAAAGTTAAAGAGAGAATTGTGAAAAGCAGTGAGAAAGCAGCAAACAGTCACAAAGGATCCACAATAATATTGTTAATTTGCCATTGAATTGACACCCGACTAAGACACCCGAGTCTTAGTGACCCCTTCTTGGGTTTCCAAGACAGTGTCACTGTGGAAGTAGATTGCCCAACCTTCCTTCTGAGGAGTGGCTGGTGGGTTTGAACCACCAGCCTTCTGGTTAGCAGTCAAGTGCCTTAGGGACTATGCTGTTTCTCCTCAGAAATATTGGAAGCCAGAAGGCAATGCAAAGTTACATTTTAACTCCTGAAAGAAAAAACTATCAACCAAGAATACACCCAGTGAAAACTATTCATGAAGAAGAAGGGTGAAAGTAAAACATTCCCAGAAAAACAGAAGACAAACACAAGAGTTCTTATCCACCAGACCAGCCCTATTAAAAAAAAAAAAAAAAAAAAAAAATTCTTATCAGAGTTCTGTAAATGGCAGAGAGAAAACACTAGAAATTCAAACCTGTAAATAAAAAGAAAGATCCCTATGTTGGTTCTCTAGTGCTGCTATAACAGATATACCACAAATATATGGCTTTAATAAGCAGAGAGTTATTCTCTTACAGCTTAGGAGGCTAGAAGTCTGAGTTCAAAGTGCCAGCTTGAGGAGCTGGGTGAAGGCTCCTTACCTGGGGCTTCTGCTCTGCCTCTTACTCCTGGCCCACTGGAACTGGAGGTGTCTCTTACCTCAGGCAGCTGCTGGCTGCTGAGGCCAACAAACACAAGGTTGATGAGTAAAATGGAACAGTCCTAAGTATATCAAGAAACATGGGAGGCCACTAGTTCAAGTGCAGAAACAGATCCACAGATGTAGTCAGTCTGATTCCTCTGTACTCCATGTGGTGAAATCCACATGTATAGGCACTGTTGGTGTCGTTTGAGAAAACGTATTTGCAATGAGTAAGTCATTGGTGTTGCAAAATTCTATCATGCGATCTCCAGCATCATTTCTATCACTAAGGCCAAATTTTCCAACTATCAGTGATTCTTCTTTGTTTCCAACTTTTGTATTCCAGTCACCAGTGATAATCAGCACATCTTGATTGCATGTTTGGTCAATTTCAGACTGCAGAAGTTGATAAAAATCTTCAAGTTCCTCATCTTTGGCTTTTGGTGGTTCGTGCATAAATTTGTAGTATTAACTGGCCTTCCTTGTTAAGTGTATGGATATTATCCTGTCACTAACAGCATTGTACTTCAGAATAGATCTTGAAACATTCTTTGTGATGATGAATGCCACTCCATTCCTCTTCAATTTGTCATTCCTGGTATAGTTAGATCATGTGGTTATCTGATTCAAAATGGCCAAAACTGGTCTGTTTCATCTCACTAATGCCCAGGATATCAATCTTTATGCGTTCCATTTTATTTTTGTCAACTTCCAATGTTCCTAAATTTGTACTTTGTTCGTTTCATGTTGTGATTAATGGATGTTTACAGCTGTTTCTTCTCATTTTGAGTTATGCCACATCAGGAAATGGAGGTCCCAAAAGCTCTACTTGACCCATATCATTAAGGTCAGCTCTACTCTGATGAGGCAGCTCTTTCCCGTTATATCTTGAGTGCCTTCCCACCTAAGCAGCTCACCTTCTGGCACTGTATCGGACAATGTTTAAGAGCTTTTCATAAAATTGTCCAGTTATATGTCAGACAGTGTTTTACTGCTATTCATAAGGTTTTCCCTGGCCAGTTCTTTGAGCAGTGGATGGCTTCTTCCTTCTTCCAAGTCTGTCTCAGTCTGGAACTTCCACTGAAACCTGTCCACCGTGGGCAACCCTGCTGGAGTTTGAAACACCAGCGGCACAGCCTCTAGCCTCACAGCAACACACAAGCACCACAGTATAACAAAGTGACAGACAAGTTCATCTCTCTTAGCTTCATGCTTGAAGGCTCTCCCTCCTACCTGTTCTGGCTGTCAGCCCTGGCTGCTGCTTCCTGCTTGGGGGCTCTCCCTCTTACCTGTTCCGGCCATTGGCCCTGGCTCTATTTTTATAATCTTCTTTATCCTTTTTCTGTCTGCTTGACTTTTTTATTATTATTATTAAGTTCACTTCATTTCTCCTTTCCCATTATGTTTAACATGAGTATTTTCAATCTAAATTTAATTAATATTTCTCTTCCTTATTGAACAATACAGGGGCTTACTAGACGACTGCTACTTCAGTCTTTTCCCACCCTCACACCCCTGCCATCTTTTATGATATTATTATGTGATGTTTTAGTTCCCCCTTAGTTACATCTCCCAGGATTATCATTTTTGAGAATCACCACTTCCTTACTTTTACTGTTTACTAGTTTCTTTGCTGATTTTGGGGTATTTATTATTTTGGGATATTTAAAGAACTGTATTTTACCTATATAACAACTTTGGAGTTAAAATTCCTTTTTTCTAAACTGTATTCTCTATTACATCCTTCAGTAAGTATTTGTTAAGAATAAGCTATCTCTTATTTTTTCCCTTGAGTGACAATTAGTGGATAATGGGTTCTGGGTGGAGGGTCACTCTGAAAAAGCTTTCCTATGTTCACTTTAGAAATTGGGAACATATTCCATTTATTCTTTTAGTGGTTTCCTATACATAACATTTATCCTAAAAACCATTTAACTATGTAAGATCTTAATTCTCACTGCCTATTTTTGCCTTGGATCTCAATCTTTCTATCTTTACTTCCTGTTTGTCTTATTCCAGATTTTTTCTGAGGTACTTTATTTAGTTGGCTACTTTTCTTTCCAAGCAAATTTTAAAACCAAAGCAAAGATTTGCTATTCATCTATTGAAATTCTAGCTTATTTTTCTTTTTTTATTTAAATTGTATGCTGTTGTTGTGTTGTTATGTGCCGTCGAGTTGGACCCAACTCATAGCGTCCCCTCCTTGGGTTGCCGAGGCAGTATCACTACAGACGTAGATTGCCCCACCTTCCTTCCAAGGAGTGGCTGGTGGGTTTTTTACCGCCAGCCTTCTGTTTAGCAGTCTAGTGCCTTAGGCACTGTGCTGCCAGAACTCCTTTAAATAGTATAAGTTTGCTTATTAAGAATAGAATTAATGAGTAACTGATTTTTAATATACTCTTTTCTAATTTTACTTTTTAACAATATGAGATAGAAGTTTAATACACAAACACGGTAGAATGACAAGACTTCTAGATCATGTCTAAAACCAGGGTAATGTGATATATAGTATGTATGTTTTCTGTAATGTGGATGTGTGTTGAATTATGCCACTGTCTTTTTTCTCTAGCCCTCCAAGCCACAACATTGTGGTGAATGGAAAAGAATGTATAAACTTTGCTTCATTTAATTTTCTTGGATTGTTGGATAACCCGAGAGTAAAGGTGAGTAGCATGTAATGCTGAAGTAGATAGGTAACATTACTAACTTAAGAAACTGAGGATAAAGTAAGAGAAAAATGTAGAATGTAGAATATCAGAAAGAACTGTGTAAGTATTTTCTTATACTCTTGGTCTGATGGAGTTGTAATCTGTGTTTCGGCAGAAAGAGGCAAGAGAATCTAGAGAGTGGCTTAGTGTTTGGTGAGAGCCAGGGAACCTAGTTAACCTGGTTAATAATCTGAGAAGTGTCTATAATTGCTCCACTTCCTGTTGGGGTTGTGAGCTAGTAAACATTTTTTGAGGAAAGACTTCTTTATAAAGTCTATAATGCAAAAAAGTGTAAAGTCATTCATTGAGTTAACCAGGTTTTGAGACTCAAGCTAATATAACTTTCCCATGTTTTAAGTTATATATCTAAATCATTTGCAGTTGTTTTACTTTAATTCCTATTGTTAGAATTGTCCTG
The DNA here is from genome assembly GCF_000298275.1 of Orycteropus afer afer. Lineage (NCBI taxonomy): Eukaryota > Metazoa > Chordata > Mammalia > Tubulidentata > Orycteropodidae > Orycteropus > Orycteropus afer. The sequence continues at coordinate 1,783,361 of NW_006922079.1, read as the reverse complement.
TTTCTAAGAAAGGAAGAGCTATGTGAGTTAAAGAATAGAAAATGTTAGTTTTACACTCTGAAAGATAAATGATTAAAATACATATATTTTTAATTGAATAAAGGCAGCAGCTTTAGCATCTCTAAAAAAGTATGGCGTGGGGACTTGTGGACCTAGAGGATTTTATGGCACATTTGGTAAGTTTTTCTCATTTGGTACTGTTTCATAGTATTTTCGAGAGTCAAGATTCAATTTTATTTATAAACACCTTGGAAAAGATATCTTTAATTGGTTATGCTATTAAGCTAGTTTTTAGTTTAATTTGTGGTTTGAAACCATTGGTGGAAATGTGTTGGTCTGAGATTGAATGTAACTTGGGGAGAGCAGAGCTGTAGACATCCTCAGGTTGTGCTGTATCAGTGGGGCAAAAGCTATGCTGTTGCAGATGCCAAGAGACAGTGGAGCAAGATTATACAGTCTGTTCCTGTGACACATGACGGTTCTCAGGGCAAGAGTGCAGTTATAGAGTGCTTCTCCTTTTCATAATCTTACAAGGACCCAGTCCTTCCCATCTTATTATTCTAGTATCCCAGGACATCACATCACCCTTGCCTACATAGCCTGAGCCAGATGAGTGGGAAGTATGGGGGAGCAAAAGTACAGGACAGCAGTATCATTTTGTCAGGTGAGGTGGCATGCATTTCTTCTGCTTCCACTCTGCTGGTAAAAACATATTCCCAACCATGCCAAGCCACAGAAGAGAGCAGGAAATATCTGAGTAGTCATGCATTAGGAAGAAGAGCAAAGATAGATTTTGGGAATGGGGAGGAAGTAAAGTATATAGCTTTTTCTTTTTAAAAGTGAAGATGACAGATCATTGATTTCCTTGTGTATGGATGACCGAGGGACAGATTAATTATTTTGATGAGTGTATGATATCTAATGATGTGTACTCTGTAACTCAGAGTATCAGAGAAGACTTTGGCATTTTATGGTTGTATTTTATTGCTTCTGAAAATGTCATCAAATAACTATTTAAGTGAATATTACTGGAAATAACATTCTAGCTTTTAAAATATAGTGATGTAGAGAATGTGTCATCTATTTTTATTTTTGAGTATTTTTATTAAACAGTTAAGATGTTTTTATGTAAGGGAATGCCTTTCCTTATTTTTTAACTAGTTTAGTGATGAAATAATTTATAGTAAAAAGAAGATGAGAATTAATGTCCAAGACTCCTACAACTGGAAACAATGTTAAGAATTTTGTATTTCAACATTCCAACTATTCAGGAAGCCCAGAGAGACTAAGTGACTTGTAGTTACACAGCTCATTAATTTTAGCAATGAAGCTAGAAATCAGGCAGCCTTACATATTTCTAATCTTGGTGTCAATATCAAAGACTTAACAGTGCTAGATTAGATTCTATTCTTTTAGTCTAGCACAGAAATTGCTCTGGTGGTATAGTGCCCAAGGCATTGGCTGCTAACCAAAAGGTTAGTGGTTCAAATTCACCAGCTGCTCCGTGGAAGGAAGATGGGGCAGTCTCCTTCTGCCTCGGAAACCCAATGGGGGGCCACTGGGACTCAGAATCAGCTTGGTGGCCATGAGTTTTTTTGGTGAATCTAGTGGAAACAGGTTTTTTGCTTGGCTCTTATTGGTGAGGAAATATTTCCTTAACAAGTACTAGAAAACTAGAGAAGGCATCTTTTAAATAGAGTTGTTTCTAGTAATCTGTTCAACAAGGCTATCTTTCTTTGACGTACTTTCCCAGTAAAGAAAGTGCTTTCTGAAAAGCCTCTGTAAAAAAAAAAAAAAAAAAAACCCTCTGCCATCGAGTCTATTCCTACTCATAGCTACCCCCATTCTGTTTCCGAGGCAGTAAATCTTTATGGTAGTAGATTGCCCAGTCTTGCTTCCCTGGAATGCTGTTGGTTAGCAGTTGGATGGCTTAGTCACTGTGCTACCAGAGCTCCTTGAAAAGCCTCTAGAGAATTTTATTTGTATCTGTGACTTGTCCCCAGTTTATGAGTTAATCTGGGAAGACAAGGAAGAGATTTATTGCTAAATCAAGTTATGGGGGAAAAAAGTTTCAAATCTTTAAAACAGTTTACCCAAGGTTATGGAAGTATATTGTTGAAACACCTGAAATTGAATATGCATAATAGTATGCTAGTTGCTTTCAAACGTGGAGTCTTCAAGTTAATGTTTTTATTTTTCTTAATTAACATTTTTAAATGGGTGATTCAGTTAATGATACAAACTTCAGAATGTATATATATATGTAAATATATAAAGATCTTCTAACTTCTGGTCCGATCCCCAACACTTTTGTGATATATGTGATATCACTTCCCAAAAAAGCCAACTGCTTTAGTTAGTTTCTTGTTAAGTCTGCCAGAGACTTTGATTTCAGCCTGTGCAAGCACTTCCCTGTATATATTTTCCTGCTATTTTTACAGAATGGTAGCATATCATACACATTATTCTGTTCCTCACTGTTGAAGTAAATGTGTTTTAAATTTAAATTGGGTTTGATATTTTAGCTATCTAAATGGGCTACCAGAAGCCATGTGATGAACACACAGCTGTGTAGCAAATCCTCTGTAAACCACTTACTGGTTGCTGAATCATCCTTATCCTAAAATTGTAGTTGAAGGAGGCAAGATGGCAGCATAGCTGGTCACACAATTGCATCACCATGCAGCATATCAGAATTAGACAACTAAGAAGTAATGTAACCAAAGATCTCAGAATCTCAACTAAGGTGTTGGAGAACCAAAAGGAAAGCAGAATCAAGAGGAAGATAGAATACACACAGTGGGAAAGCAGAATTTGACAGATTGTACACACCCAGTTCAGCAATACAGCTCAACACTGCCATCTCGGGATGCAGACAAGAGGCACCTCTGAGCAGAGCACAAGGAGGGAGCAATGCAGGAAAAAAAACAGATCAAGATGAGGAAATAAAGAAACTGGCCCCAGAACAGAGTAACAGTGAAAGTGCACATCAAGACTGGGCTGACTTGAGAGAGAGCGGGGCTCAGGTGAAATCTTGAGAAACCCAGGGAAGTGTGCTATCTGAGGAGAATGGTGTAGACTGAGCTATAAGAAATCCCAATCAAGGAGCAGGAAGGTTGGTATGCATACTACCAGGGATGGGAATAGAGAAAGTGCAGTAGCATGGTATGAGTTTGTGCTTCTCAGACCCAGGGGAGTTCAACTGTGTAATCACTGGGAATTGGTCCCATGGACATATATCACCTGGGAAGTTTGTCTGCTGGAGATGGCAAGGGGCACATTATCCCTCCGTAGGTTGAGCTCCCAACCAGGAACTGACTAGCCTGAAGTAAGAATTGTACCTGGACACCTGTGGTAGGAACACTGCCCAGGTGACTTATGCCCTTGAAGCACGCCCCAACATCTTGATGTTATACATGTGCCCATCCCAGCCCTATGCACCCAAAGCAACTGCCTGGATGCTCTGGACATACTTACCCAAACCTGACACAACAGGAGTACATACCCTACCCAGAAACTTGAAGCACCCATTCAGAACCAGCATAACACTCATGGCACTGCCCCTAGACCAGACCACAGCCACAGGCACACCTTTGGGCTGGCACAGAGTCTACGTCACCTTCCCAGGTACTACAGGGAACCCCTGCACTGCTTTCAGACTAGCACCATGATCAGTGTCTCATACAGATGTGGTGCTGAAGCGCCACCTGAAACCTGAGCAAAGCCAGCAGCTATGTCCTCGGTCCTGTGCATCATCTATATGACCCGGCCCTGGTCTAGTGCAGTATCTACCTGCATCCCTCACCAGTGCCAGCTTACCCTAGACTAGTGCAGCAGCTGTACCTCAGTCCAGCTGACGTCCCACACAAACCCAGTGCCACATTCACACACACCACCCTGATTCTAGAAACGTTCAGTCACAGAGAAGTGAGCTTGAAGTGTAACATGGGCCAGAGTGCTTGAGCAAGCTCTCCTGGGACAGGTTCAGCAAGAATGGAAGATACTGTGAACCAAGGGAAATAGTAACAAGCAAGAAGAACAAGCATTCTAAAGATACAGGAAAGAAGCTATAAACACCTGAACTTCTAAAGTGAAAACAAACAAATCTTAATGTTCTGTAAACAGCCAACAATTGTAAAACATGCAAAGAGACAGGAAAGGATGGCACACACAAAAGCAAAGGGTCAAAAATAATCCTGGAGAAACAACAAGTAATGGAATTGCCCAAAAAAGATTTCAGAGTGTTACTAACTGAAAATGCTTAAAGATATAAAGACATGGTTAAAAAGTAAAGGAAAACAAGAATAAAACAAAAATTTTAATGAAGAGATAGAAGTCTTAAAAGAAAAAAAAAACCACCAATTAAAAGTATTGGAACTTAAAATAAAGTAACATAAATGAAGAACAATATGGAGAAAAGCTCAGTAAATCTTAACTGTTGGAAAGTATAAAAGGGATCTTTTCTCATCATAAAGGAAAGAAACTAGAAATCAATAGCAGGAAGAATAAGGAAAAAAATAAATAAGTAGAAATTAACACTACTGAAAAACTAGTGAATCACAGAAAAAGTCAAAATTGAAAGTAAAATTACTTAGCTTCAATGAAAATGGAAAGACCATATACCAAAACCTTTGGGATGCAGTGAAAGCATTATTTAGAAGAAAACTCATAGCAATAAATGCCTACATTGAAAATGGAGAAAAATCTTAAATAAATAAATAAAATTCTACAACTTGAGGAAATGGAAAAGGAAGAGCAAATAAAACAGAGGTATCAGAAGAAACACATAATGAAGATCAGAGCAAAAATAAATTAAAAGAGTACAGAAAAATAGTAGAATTAACAAGACTGGAATTTGGTTCTTTGAAATAATAAAACAGACGAATCACAGAATATATTTGACAAAGGAGAAAATGGAAAAGATGCAGATAATCAAAATAAGAAATGAAATGGGAGATATTACAACAGATTCAGATGACATAAAGAGGGTTTTAAGAGAATACTATGAAAAACTCACCTGTCAGTTTGTTGTACTGTGACGGCTTGCATGTTTCTGTGAGGCTGGAGGCTATGCCACGGGTATTTCAAATACTAGCAGGGTCACCCATGGTTGACAAGTTTTAGCACAGCTTCCAGATGAAGACAGAAGGGGAAGAAGGACAGGGCCATCCACTTGTGAAAAAAACTGGACAGTGAAAACCTTATGAATAGCAGTGAAACACTGTGTAATATGTTACTGGAAAATTTTATGAATAGCCATGTAACATTGTCTGATACAGTGCCAGAAGATGAGCCCCTCAGATTAGAAGGTACTCAGTACTACTGGGGAAGAGCTGCCTTCCCAAAATAAAGTCAACCTTAATGACGGGGGTAGATTGAAGCTTTTGGAACCTTCATTTGCTGATGGGGCACAACTCAAAATGGGATGAAACAACTGCAAACATTCATTAATAATTAGAACATGCAATATACAAATTATGAATCTAGGAAAATTGGAAGTTGTCAGAAATGAAAAGGACACGTTAGTGAGCTGAAATGGACTAGTATTGGCTATTTTGAATCAGGCAATCATATGATCTCCTATGCCAGGAATGACCAATTGAAGAGGAATGGCATTGCATTCATCATCAAAAAGAACATCTCAATATCTATCCTGAAGTACAATGCTGTTAGTGCAAAAAGGGCATGGAGGTGGCATCTTCGGACTTCCTCTAACCTTTCAAGGGGGAGACAGAATCACCATCAACAGCCCAAGGCTTATTCCTATGAGACCAGACATGGTGCCATCCTATAGCCATTTTGCCAATTCTGACACCAGCTATCCCTCCCATGGCACTCACTACTCTGCTGGGTTCGATAATTTGTTGCAGTGGTCCAGTCACAACTCACAGACAGTACTCATAATTATGGAGTTTATTAGGGAAGTAACAGGCTACGATTCAGGTTCAGGAACGCACTCAAGATACAATTCTTCAGTCTCCCCTCTGTCATGCATTTCTGGCTCTTGGCCTGGCTTCTGCCCTGCTCAGGCAAGTGTTACAGAGTTCTTTTAGTACTGCTGATAGGTACATCTAGGTACACCCCACTCCACCAGCAAGCCACCTGCCCAAGGATACTCAGCTTTCTTACTCCATGGGCCTAAAAACCCACCACTTTGTCCTGTGCCTCTTAGTTCCACTGCCACCATCTCAATTAGGCCTTTCAACCAAGGAGGTCAAGTGCAGGAATCTTAGGTCCAAGAATGAGCTCCAACTCCAACTCTTCTCTGTGGCAGTGAGATCCCCCTTTTTGTCTCTGTTGTTGTTACTTGTCCATATCCGGTTCATAGTGGTGACCCCTCAGGTTTCCGAGGTGGTATCTTTATAGAAGTAGATTGCCCAGCCTTCCTTCCGAGGAGTGGCTGGTGGGTTTGAACCGCAACCTTCTGGTTAACAGTCAAGTGCCTGCCATCAGAGCTCCCTTTTTGTCTCTGTTGTTGCTGTTATATGCTATCAAGTTGGACCCGACTCAGCGACCCCTTCTTGGATTTCTGAGGGAGTATCACTACAGAAGTAGATTGCCTCATTTTCCTTCCCAGGAGTGGCTGGTGGGTTTGAACCGCCAGCCTTCTGGTTAGCAGTCAAGTGCCTTAGGCACTATGTTACCAGAGCTCCTTTTGCCTCTAGGAGGGCTCATTTTAAGCCTGACAGACTGACAAAATGAACCAATCCC
>NW_006922079.1:1774959-1776212 GCF_000298275.1 Orycteropus afer afer | reverse complement strand
CAGCTAGGGGCCATAGTCTCAGTGGTTCCACCAGGCTCTATCGGACCAGCAAACCTGGTTCCCCACACCCCCCTTTTTTTTCCCAAATGATTTTGAGTTTTGTTCCACATTGTTCTTCCTCTCTATCCAGGATCTCCTTCATAGATCCCCTTCCAAGTGGTTGACATTGGTAGCTGGGCACTATCTAGTTCTTCTGATCTCATAGTCATATAGGCTGCAGATCGGATGGTGTACCAGTCACTAGGACTAACTGTTATCATGATTTTTTGGTTTTCTTCATTCTTCTTGGCTCTGAACAAGGAGAGACCCATCGATGCATCTAGATAGCAGCTTGCAAGCTTTTAAGACCCTGGTCGCTATTTGCCAAAGTAGGAGGTGGAACAATGTTTTGTATACTATGTTATGCCAGTTGAGCTTGATGTCCCCTCTGACTGTGGTCATGAGCCCACAGGTTCAACTACTTGGTCCCTCTGGGTAGCTGGCTGTAACCAAGCAGTGACTACAACCTTGCCCCTTGTCAGCTCTACTCTACACCTGGGAATTCAGACCATACACATAAACTTATAGGACCATTGTCTGCCAACCCTATACTTGTTCTTGGGTACACTCCCCACTTCATACATATACCTACTAGTTCAGCCTGTCCACCCATCTATATACCAATATACCCATGTTTACCTTCCCTGACAACGCTGTACTATATGTGCAAAAGGGTTCATCTTTGTTGTCTGTACCTCCCATGTACCTCTCTATGTCTTTCTCTTCCTCATTGCCACTATAATGATCACTCGTGTTTGTTACATTGTCCTTCTCTTCACCCAAATCAATAGTTATCTCTATCTCTCTAACAGTGTTCCCTCGCCTCCCCTCCCACACCTGGTAACCAACAAGAACATGTCCTTCTGTAGATAAACATTTCCTTGACTTTTACAATAACAGACTAATACAATATTTGTCCTTTTGTGATTGACTTACTTTACTCAGCATAATGTCTTTCAAGTTCATCCACATGATGCAGTGTTTTGCATATTCTGCATTATTCTTTAGGGTTGCATAGTATTCCATTGTGTGTATGTACCATAGTTTGGTTATCCATTCCTCAGTTGATGGACACTTAGGTTGTTTCCATCTTTTGGCTGTTGTAGACAGTGCTGCTATGAACATCGGTGTGCATATGTCTGTTCTTATCATGGCTCTCACTTCTTTAGGATATATACCTAGTAATGGAATAGCTGGGTCAAATGGTATTTCTA
>NW_006922079.1:1769855-1771717 GCF_000298275.1 Orycteropus afer afer | reverse complement strand
CAAGTTGATACCTGACCTTAACTACCACACCACCCCAAACAGGCATGGATAATGGGATTTACAAAACACCACAGAATGGAGGACAATGGCTAGAAGGGCCACATCAAGCAATTCACTGCAAGTCTATCGGCTAGGATTTTGTTGAAAATTTTTGCAACTGTATTCATGAGGGATATTGGTTTTCCTTTTGAGTGATGTCTTTGCCTGGTTTGGGTATCAAGGTAATGCTTGCTTCATAAATGAGTTAGGGAGGATTTCATCCTTTTCTATGTTTTGGAATAGTTTGAGTAGGATTGGTATCAGTTATTCTCTGAATGTTTTGTAGAATTCTCCGGTGAAACCGTCTGGGCCAGGACTGTTTTTAGTTGGTAATGTTTTGATGACCTGTTCAATTTCTTCTTTTTTGATGGGCCTGTTCAACATTTCCACAACAATCTCTATTAGTTTAGGTAAGTGTGTGTTTGCAGAAATTTGTCCATTTCTTCCAGATTTACAAATTTGTTGGACTACAGTTCTTCATAGTATCCTGATATTATCCTTTTTATTTCAGTTGGTTCTCTTGTGATGTCACCCATATTGTTTCTTATTCATGTAATTTGTATTCTCTCCCTCTTTTCCTTTGTTAAATTTACCAGTGGTTTGTCAATTTTATTTGTCTTTTCAGAAAACCAACTTCTGGTCTTGCTGATTTTTTCTATTGCCTTTCTGTTTTCTTTTCCATTGATTTCTGCTCGAATCTTGATTATTTCCTTTCTTCTGATGACTGTAGGCTTTTCCTGCTGTTCTTTTTCTAATTGTTGGAGATGTTCGTTTAAAATGTTGATTTTGGCTCTTTCTTCTTTTTCGATGTGTGCATTTATTGCTATAAATTTGCCTCTGATCACTGCTCTTGCTGTGTCCCAAAGATTTTGGTATGTTGTGTTCTCATTCTCGTTTGATTCAAGGCATTTTCGAATTTCAATTTTGATTTCTTCTCTTACCCAGTCTTCTCAAGGAGGGTGTTGTTCAATTTCCATATGTTTACTCTTTTACTGTTGATCTTCCTATTCTTGATTTCTAATTTGATAGCATTATGATCTGAGAAGATGCTTTGCAGTATTTCAAAGTTTTTAAATTTATGAGGGCTTGCTTTATGGCCTTACATATGGTCTATCATGGAAAATGTTCCATGTGCACTGGAGAAGAATGTATATTGTGCTGCTGTTGGATGAAGTGCTCTGTAGATGTCTATAAGGCCAAGTTGGTGGATTGTATTGTTTAGCTCTTCTGCATCTTTGTTGAGTTTCTTTCCAGTTGTTCTGTCTTTCAGAGAAAGTGTTGTATTAAAGTCTCCCACTATGACTGTTGAGTCATCTATTTGGCTTTTCAACTCTTTTAAAGTCTGATTTATGTACTTAGGGGCTCTTTCATTGGGTCCATATATATTTATTATGGTTATATCTTCATGTTCAATGATCCTTTAATCATTATATAATGTCCTTCCTTGTCTTGTATTGTGGTTTTTGCCTTACAGTCAATTTGATCAGAAATTAATATTGCCACTCCTGCTTTCTTACTGTTGCCATTTGCTTGATACATCTTTTTCCACCTTTGATTTTTAGTCTATTATTGTCTTTATCTCTAAGGTGTGTCTCTTGTAGACAGCATATTGATGGGTTTTATTTTCTTATCCAATCTGCAACTCTCTGTCTCTTGAATGGTGCATTTAATCCATTAACATTCAGTGTAATTATTGACAAGTATGAATTGGTTGCTGTCATTTTGTTATGTGTTTGTGGATGGTGTCCGTGGTTTCTTTCTTCCATATTGTTTTCTGTGCTGAGTTTATTATGTTTATTAATTGTGTTATCATTTCCTTTGTT
>NW_006922079.1:1759843-1768680 GCF_000298275.1 Orycteropus afer afer | reverse complement strand
ATTTCTAATTTTTCATTTATTTTGTCATTTTGTTCTTGTATTTTCTTCCAAAATTCTTCTAGGGTTTTTCTGTGTTTTCTTTGGTCTCTCTCTCAGTCCTTTGAAGATACCTAAAGATAATTCTTTTGAATTCCTTATCAGATAGTTCCAATGCTGCTTCTTCCTCAGGGATGTTTTCTGGGTCTGTATTCTGCTCCCTTGTTTCTACCACTTTATCCTGCTTCTTTGTATGGACTGTGGTGCTCTTTTTTCTCTGAGACATCGTGGCTTTGTTGTATTTAGATCTCTGTTAAGTATTTGTGAAGAGCAGCCAAGGGTGATTCAGTCTCTTCTTGGTGGAACATTAGAATTTTTATAGACCTTATTTGCATAGTCCTACCAAGTAATCTGGTGGGAGTTACAAAGACTGTGGCTAGAAAAGCCATTCCAAGTAATTCAGTGTATCACAATCACTGATAGGATTGTATTCGTACATCTACAAGGAATACCAGTTAATAATAATACTCAAATTTATGAACCAACTACTAATGCCAGAGATGAAAGAATTAAGGATTTTTTACCAACTTCTGCAGTCTAAAATTGACCTGGATATCTTGATTATTATTGATGATTGGAAGGTAAAAGTTGGAAACCAAGAAGAAGCATCAGTAATTGGAAAATAGGGCCTTGATCATAGAAATGGCACTGGAGATGGCATAATAGAATTTTGTAAGACCAGCAACTTAGTTATTATAAATACCTGTTTTCAACAACTGTTGTACACATGGACCTTGACAGATAACCATACAAGAAATCAGATCAACTACATCTATGGAAAGAGGTGATGGGGAAGCTCAATATCATCAATCAAAACAAGTTCAGGAGCTGACTTTGGAATAGACCATCAGTTGCTCATAGGCAAGTTGAAGCTGAAGCTAAAGAAAATTAAAACATGTCTACAGTAGGCAAAATATGACAATCTTGATTATATTGCACCTAAATTTAGAGAACAAGTTGTGGGATGACATCAAGAAAATCATACATGAAGACGGGAAGAGAAGAAAAGACCAAAATTGATATCAGAAGAGTCTCTGAATCTTATTCTTGAATGTAGAGTGCTAAAGTGAATGGAAGAAATGCTGAAATAAAAGAACAGAACAGTTTTCAAAGGGCAGCTCAAGAAGATAGACTAAAGTAGTAAAATGAAATGTGCAAATAGCTGGAGAACATTTCTGAAGCTGAAAGAACTGAAGAAAAAATTCAAGTCTTGAGTTGCAATATTGAAGGATTCTGTGGAGAAAATATTGAACGACGGAGGGAGCATCAAAAGAAGATAGATACATAGAGTCACTCTATCAAAAAGAATTGGTCGAAGTCAAACTATATCAGGAGGTAGCATATGATCAAGAACCAATGGTATTAAAAAAAGAAGTCCAAGCTGTACTGTTGGAAAAGTATTTGTTTGAGGAATTGTTGGAAAAGATGGCTTCAGAAATTGATGGAATAGCCATTGAGATGTTTCAACAAATGGATGCAGTGCTAGAGACACTTACTCATTTATGTCAAGAAATTTGGAAGACAACTACATGGTGAACTGACTGAAAGAGATAGATACTTGTGCCCATTCCAAAGAAAAGTGATTCAACTGAATGTGGAAATTATCAATAATATCATTGATATCACATGCAGGTAAAAGCTTGCTGAAGATAATTCAAAAGCAGTTGCAGCAGAATATTGTCAGGAACTTTCAGAAATGTAAGATAGATTCAGAAGAGGACATGGAATGTGGGATATCATTGCTCGTGTCAGATGGATCTTACCTGAAAGAGAATGAATACCAGAAAGATATCTGTGTTTTATTGACTATGCAAAGGCATTCGACTGTGTGGATCATAACAAATTTTGGATAACATTGCAAAGAATGAGAATTCTTGAACACTTCGTTGTTCTCTTTAGGAATTTCTATATAAACCAAGAGGCTGTTTTTCAAACAGAACAAGGGGGAATACTGCATGGTTTAAAATCAGGAAGGGTGTACATCAGGATTGTGTCTTTTCACCATACTTGTTCAATCTGTGTGCTGAGCAAATAATCTGAGAAGCTGGACTATATGAAAATGAATGTAGCATCAGAATTAGAGGAAGAACCAGTAACAACCTGTGATAATGCAGATGAGACAACCTTGCTTGCTGAAAGTAAAGATGACTTGAAGCATTTATTGAAGAAGATCAAAAACTACAGTCTGAAAACAAAAATCCTCACAACTGGACCAGTAAGCAGCCTCACGATAAATGAAGAAAAGATTGAAGTTGTCAGGGATTTCATTTTACTTGGATCCACAATAAGCACCCATGGAAGCATCAGCCATCATACTGCACTGGTAAAATCTGCTGCAAAAGACCTCTTTAAAGTGTTATAAAGCAAAGATGTCACTTTGAAGACTAAGGCGCACCTGACCCAAACCATGGTATTTTCATTCACATCATATGCATATGAAAGCTGGACAGTGAGTAAGGAAGATCATAGAAGAGTTGATGCCTTTGAATTGTGGTATTGGTGAAGAATACTGAAAATAGAATGGACAAATGATCTTTCCTGGAAGAAGTGCACCTGGAATGTTCCTCAGAAGCTGGAATGGCCAGACTTTACCTCACCTACTTTGGACATTTTGTCAGAAGGAACCATTCCGTGGAGAAGAATATCATGCTTGGTAAAGTAGGGGATCAGCAAAGAGGGGGAATACTATCAACGAGATGGATTGACACTGGCTGCAATGATGGGCTCAAGAATAATGATTGTGAGGCTGGCGCAGGACCAAGCAGTGTTTTGTTCTGTTGTATATAGGGTTCTATGAGTCAGAGCTGACTCAACAACACCTAACAGCAGCAACATGGAAAACTCTTGGAACAAACTGGAAAACTTAGGTCAAAATAGACACATTCCTTGAAACACATAATCTACCTAAACTAACAAAAATAAAGATAGAAAATCTAAACAGACCTATAAGAAGAGAAGAGTTTGACCTCCCAACAAACATAGCTCTGGACCATTTATCATCTCTGGAGAATTATACCAAACATTCAAAGAGTTGACACCATCCTACTCTGACTCTTCCAAACATAGGAAAGGAACTCATTCTATGAAGCCAGGATTATTCTGATACCAAAGCCAGATAAAGACATCATAAGAAAATAAATTTATGGACCAGTATCCCTATGATTGTGGATGCAAATATTCTCAACAAAATTCTACCAAATAGAATTCAAGAACATACTCAAAGAATTATATGCACCATGTCCAATTGAGATTTATTTCAGGAATTTAAGTGTGGTTCAACACTTGAAAAATCAGTGCAATAATTAATTAAACAAAGGTAAAGAACTACATGATCATCTCAGTAGATGTGGAAAGGCATTTGATAAAATCTGACACCCTTCCCTAATTAAAATAATAATAATAATAATAAAAGTCTCACAATATAAGGATAGAAGGAAAATTCCTTAACATTATTAAGGGGCTTCTATGAAAAACCAATTGCCATCATTACACTCAATGTAGAAAGATTGAGAACCTTGAGGACAAGAATGAGGGAAGAATGCTCACTGTCACCACTTCTTTCAGTATTGTACTGGAAGTTGTAGCCAGAGTGGTAAGGCAAGAAAAACAAGTAAAGAGTATGCAAATTGAAAAAGAAGAAAAACTCTATTCACAGATGACAGTGGTGTTGTTCAGTGCCGTAAAATCAGCTCCAACTCATAGGCACCCTGTATATAACAGAACAAAACACTGCCCAGTCCTGTGCCAGCCTCAATCCTTGCAGATGACATTACATACATAGAAAATCCCAAAGAATCCACCAGAAAGCGGCTGGAGCTAGTAAAGGAATTATGTAATGTTGCAATGTCTAAAATCAACACACAAAAATCAGTTGGGTTTCTTTATACCACCAAAAGAAATCTGAAAAGGGAATCAAGAAAACAGCACCATTTACAGTAGCACCCAAAAAGGAATATACTAACCAAGAATGTAAAGGACTTATACAATGAAAACTATAAAACATTGCTACAAGCAATGGAAGGACATTCTTTGCTTACAGATTGGAAGAGTTAATATTATGAAAATTTCTAATCACCAGCTGTATGCAAAGGAAAAAAAAATACCAAATTGCCAAAGCAATCATGAAGGAGAAAAGGTAGGAGGCCTCACATTTCCTGTTTTCAAAACATACTATACAGCTACAGTAATCAAAGCACCCTGGTACTGGTTTAACGGTAGACATATAGAACAAGGGAATAGAATTGAAAACCTAGAAATAAATCCATCCATCTCTGGACAACTGATTTTTGATAAGAAGTCAAAGTCTATGCAATGGAGAGAAATCAGACCTCTTCAACAAATCCGACTCATAGTGACCCCACCTTGGGTTTCCAAGGCAGTATCACTACGGAAGTAGATTGCCCAGTCTTTCTTCCAAGGGGTGGCTGGTGGGTTTGACCTGACAGCTTTCTGGTTAGCAGTCAGATGCCTTAGGCACTAGGCCACCAGAGCTCCTCATAAAGCTCCTTAGCCATAATCAAATACATTGAGGGAATGAGTCACGACTTGAGGGGTTAGGACCACAATCTCCAGGGATTTCTAGGTCAATTGGTTTAGCATAGTTCTCACAGACAATGTTCTTATTTCTGGTAAGATGGAGGAATAGGCAGACAAGCGACACAGACCCTCTTCAACAAAGAAAAGAAAAACCAACTGACAGAGATACAGAAGGTAATCCTGGAACCCTGAGTTTTGAAAGAAACTATACAGAAGTGGAGTAGGCACCAACTAGTGGAAAAACCTGAACGAAAACAGTGAGTTACAGAGATGGTCAGAGCTGCAGACTGTCAGCTACTCTGACGAGACCAACAGCCTGAATATATTCAAGTGGTGTTGGGACATGAGAATTGACCTAAAGATCAGTCCCAGTCACCAAGGGCTGCAGAGACAACTGCTTTGGTGGCCTATGACTAGGAAAGGAAACAGCAAGGAGGGACACAACCTGAGCTATGGACTTTCTGCTGTCCAGTGGGTGCAGCCATTTTGATTGTTTACATGTGGATTTTGGATCCATTTTGGATATTTAAAGTGACCAAGGGCACAGCCATTTTGAATGTTTACAAGCGGCAGCCATTTTGGATATTTTAAATGACCGAGGGTGCAGCCATTTTGAATGTTTACAAGCGGCAACCATTTTGAATTTTAAGGTGATAACATTCTCATTCAGATTCCAGGGACCTAAGAACAGGCTCTGTTTGCCAGGGTCAGCAAGGACATATGAGAGGCTGACAAAGGAAAGGAGACAGGTGGTGAGTGTATAAATGCTGTCTCCTAGTGAATAGAGAAGCGCAGCATAGTACCCTGCCTGTATAGATAGCATACAGACAAAACAAAGAAAATGAAAATAGTGGTCAAGTCACTCCAACATATAATCACCAATTAAGTATGAATACAAAAATGTCACAATGCCTCAGAGACAACAGAGCATCACAGTCCACACGAAGAAGCAAAATACAGCAGGAGAAACATGGGACCAGGATATAGACCCAAAACACATCCCTGAAGAAGACACAGCATTGGAACTCCCTGATAAGGAATTCAAAAGAATTGTATTTAGGTATCTTCAAAGGACTGAGAGACAGACCAAGGAAAACACAGACAAAACCCTAAAAGAATTTTGGAAGAAAATACAAAAACAAAATGACAAAATAAATGAAAAATTAGAAATGATTCTAAATCTACAGATAGAAATTCAGAAGATTGATACTGAGTTGTCAGAAATAGATAACACATTGAAAGGACAAAGAAGTAGAATTGATGCAATAGAAGACAGAATTAATGAGATTGAAGACAGATACCTGAATACTTCTTTGGAAAAGGATCAATCAGAAAAAAAGATCAAAACAAAATGAAGAAAGCCTAAGGTTCATGTGGGATACCATCAAAAAGACCTTTGTGTCATTGGAATTCCAGAACAAGAGGAGAAAAATGAAACCACTGAGAAAATTGTCCAAGATTTGTTGGAGGAGAATTTCCATGATATGATGAAAGATGAGAATATATTCATTCAGGAGGTCCAACGAACCCCAAACAGGATACTCCCCAAAAGAAAAACACCAAGACATATCATCATCAAAGTCACCAGAACCAAAGACAAAGAAAGAATCATGAGAGCAGCATGGGAAAAACGAAAAGTTACCTACAAGGGGCAACCAAGAAGACTAAGCTCGGATTTCTCAACAGAAACCATGCAGATGAGAAGACAGTGGGATGGTATATATAAAACACTGAAAGAGAAAAATTTCTAACCAACAATTATGTACCCAGTAAAATTGTCCCTCAAATATATTGGTGAAATTAGGACATTGCCAGATAAGCATTAATTAAGGGAATTTGTTAAAACCAGACCAACCTTACAAGAGATGCTAAAGGCAGCCCTTTGGACAGAGAAGCAACAATAGCCAACAACAACTGACCATTAACACACATGATATAATCCAGAAACCAACCCAGCTATGGAAGTACCCAAAGTAAATAAGCCTACAAAATTGTAAACAGGGAATCAGAGACACTAACCGACAAATGAGGACAACCACAAACCAAAATGAGGGAAAAAAATCTGTGTCATTACAGAACTTGTACAAAATAGAATGGACTGTTCTAAACTTGGGAAGAAAACTATAAATCACAGGGTAACCTCAAAGAAAAATGATAAATCTTCACATCAAAATAAAAAAGAGGACCAGCATAAATATTCAGCAAATATTAAAACAATAGCATGAAGGAAGTGATAACATGATTCATAAACAAACAAGCTCAGCATATAAAATTATTTGGAACAAAGAAATTGACAATGGAAAAGTACATGACAAAAATGACAGCAACAAATTCATATTTACTGATAATTACATATCTGGCTAGGGACTTATTTCTAAGATTTATAGAAAACTCCAACACCTCAACACCAAAGGAATTAAAAATCCAATTGAAAAAATGGGCAGAAGACATGAATAGACACTTCACCAAGGAAGATATTCAGATGTTCATCTAATACATGAAAAGAGCCTCACAATCATTGGCCATCAGAGAGATGTAAATCAAAACAATGAGATATACCATCTCAGCCCAGCACTAATGGCAAGGTTCAATGAGACAGAAAATAACAATGCTGGTGGGGATGTGGAGAGATTGGGACTCTCATACATTGCTTGTGTGACACAACCACTGTGGAAAGCAATATGGCGATTCCTTAGAAAGTTGGAATTGGAGATACTATTTGACCCAGCAATCCCATTACTAGGTATATATCTTAGAGAGGTGAGAGCCAGGATAGGAACAGATACATACATGCTCATGTTCATCACAGCACTATTTACAATTGCAAAAAGATGGAACCACCCTACGTGCCCATCAGCAGAAGAGTGGATGACCAAACTATGGTACGTACACATACTTGAATTCTCTGCAGCACTAAAGAATAATGTAGAGTCTGCAAAACACCGCATAATATGGATGAACTTGGAAGACATTACGCTCAGTGAAATAAGTCAGTCACCAAAGGACTAATATAGTATTAGTTCATTGCTGTGGAGGGTCAAGGAACGATTTATATATGGAGGGAAACTTTCTTTGTTGGTTGCCAGGGGTGGGAGGGGAGTGAAAGGGAGGGATCACTGCAAAAAAAAAAAAAAAATGCATTGACCCATGTCACTTTAGTGTATTTCACTGTAAATAAATTATGGTTCAATAAAATACATTAAAAAAAAAAAAAAGACAATGTTCTATGCCCTACTATAGTGAGTAGCAACTGGAGCCTTAAAAGCTAGGAAGCAGCCATCTAAGATGCAACTATTGGTGTCTCTTCATCATGAGCAAAGAAGAATTAAAAAAATCAAAGACTCAAGAAAAAGCCCATGTGGACCACAGCCTACACTACCCAGAGACCAGAAGAACTAGATGGTACACGGCTACCACTACTGACTACTCTAATCAGGACTACAGAAGGTCCTGGACAGAATGGGAGAAAAATGTAGCCTAGAAATCAGAATCATAAAAAAGACCAGATTTACTGGTCAGACAAAGATTGGTGGAACCCCTGAGACTGTGGTCCTTAGATACCCTTCAAACCTGTATGTGAACCCACCCAGGGGACTACCTTTTAGCCAAACAATAAACAGGCCAATAAAGTAAACAGTAGTACTTGTGAAGAATGTACTTCATGGAACAATTAACCATACAAGACCAAAAGGACAGCATTTACCCCAAAACAAAGCTCCAAAAGTCAGGAAGGAATGGGAATGGAGGATGAAAAGATACAGAAGACCTAGGGAGGAAGTGAGAAGAGTGCTGTTTGACAGAATTCAACTAACTTTATGAAACAAAGTATGAATAAATTGCTGAGTGGTGAACTAATTTGCTCTGTAAACTTTCACACAAACCACCATTTAAAAAATAAAATAAAATAGAGCTACCTATGACCTGGGAGCTCTGGTAGCGTAGTGCTTAAGGCATTTGACTGCTAACCAGCCACTTCTCGGAAGGAAGGTTGGGCAATCTACTTCCCTAATGGTACCGCCTCAGAAACCCAAGGAGGGTTCACTGAGTTAGGTCCGACTCCGGGGCACATAACAACAACACATGACCTAAACAAACAAACAAATAAAGTCACTGCCTTCAAGTCAGATCTGACTCATAGTGACCCCTCCTTGGGTTTCCAAGGCAGTATCCCTAGGGAAGTAGATTGCTCAGTCTTCATTCTGAGGCGTGGCTGGTGCCAGCCTTATGATTATCAGTCAAATGTCTTAGGCACTACGCCACTAGTT
>NW_006922079.1:1754149-1759236 GCF_000298275.1 Orycteropus afer afer | reverse complement strand
GTAGTGATACCACCTCGTAAACCCAAGGAGGGGTCACTATGAGTCGGGTCCGACTCAAAGGCACATAACAACAACAACAACAACAAGAACTACAGTCTTTACTGAAGCAGACTGCCACATCTTTTTCCCATGAAGTGGCTAGTGGATTCAAAACGTTGACCTTTCAGTTAGCAGCCAAGTCTTTAACCACGATGCTACCAAAGCTCCTCATGTGTGTGTTTGTAGGTATACATAAATAGGGCTACAGATGCTGATACTTTGTAGACATAACTAGTCATCTTTTGGGATTAGTTTTGAAGACTTAGACTCATAGTCTCTTGGAACGGTTGAGTCAACTGGCATAACAGTTCATAAAGTTTATGTTCTAGTGTAGTAAGTAGTATCTGGAGTCTTAACAGCTCACAAGTAGCCATCTAAGATACAACTATGGATCTCTTTTTGTTTGGAGCAAAAGAGAAAGAAAGAAACCTGAGAACCAGAGAAGGAACTAGACAATAGGACCAACTTTTTCCAGGAACCAAGGCCTCCTCTACCTTGAGACCCAATCTAGATGGTACCTGGTTACCACCAACAACATTCTGATCAGTCATAATAGATGCCTCCTTACAGAAAGGGAGAAAAATGTGGAACAGAACATCAGATTCTCAAAGAATACAGACTTACTGGACCTATCGAGACAGGAGAAATCCCTAAGACTGTTGCTTTGGTATAATCTTTAAACTTTGAACTGAAACTATCCCCTGAAGTCACCTTTTAACTGAACAGCAGGTTAGCTCACAAAATAAACTGTCAGTCACCCTTGAATACTTCAGTCTTTGAAAAATTATCTCTGTGGGACCAAATAGCAGACAACAGTTACTCCTGAAGCATACATGAGAAGGTGGGGTATTGGGATGGGCAGTGAGACTAAATTAATAAGAATGAAACAATTAGAATGAGTGTAATGAGAATGTTGACAAAATGTGAAGAATGTAACCAATGTCACTGAACATTATGTTTAGAAATTGTTGAATGGGATCTTGATTTGCTTATGTATACTTTCACCAAAATTATAGGAAAATATTTTAACAGAAAACCATCTGTGGCATCTGGACAAAGGTTGCAAGTTAATTTGCAGTGTGACAGTTTTGAAACAGGACACCAAAAAACTTACAGTGTGGTATGATATTTTCCCAGTACATGGTTGTTCAAGTAAACTTGCCTGCATTCCTTCTAAGCAGTTGGTCATATTTACTTGTGATCTTTTTTTCTTTATTTATTTATGACCATTTTGTGCTTTTTGATTTTCAACAGGATTTTTTTTTCTGTTGTTCCTTATGCTGGAAGTACTGGCTTGAGTAATTGTGATAAGTTACTTGAAATTTTAGCATTAGATCATATCAGAGAAACGACTTGAGGTCAGCTAAAGACAAAGAGTTAACCAAAAACCAAACTCACTGCCATCAAGTCGATTCCAACTCGTAGCAACCCCCTTGGGTTTCTGAGGCAGTAAATCTTTATGGAAGTAGATTGCTCGGTCTTCCTTCTACAGAGTGACTGGTGGGTTTGAGCCACCAACCTTCTGCTTAACAGCCAAATGCCTTAAGCACTATGCCACCAGAGCTCCTTAGCAAAGAGTTAAATCTCTAAAATACTCTGTACTATTATTCTAAATATTTAGGGTACATTTGGCCTTTGCACTCAGCAATATGCAGGCATGAGAACCCCTTTGCTCCCATATTCTTGAACAGTTCAGTTGAAGGGTCCCAAAAGGTTGCTTTTTCCTGGGTCCCAAAGGTTGCTTTTAATTTTGTCATATTTCTCCTGGAAGTATCACATTTTGGCATCTATTTTTAAAGCCCATTTCCTCTTTAACTCTCTTAACTTTTTAGATATTGAATGTAAATAACTAATTATAAAAGGAGATATCCTTACATTAAAACATTCTTATTTCATTGTTTCACAATAACATATGTTAGAAGATTAAATGCAGAAAAATAATATTGAGCAACAGTTGAGTTCAAATTCATCTAGTTTCGTAGGCTAAATGTTTTTGCCTCTCCACCCCACCCTCACCTTCCATGCTCACCTCTTAAAGACCTATTGATGTTAGGTGCCAGTGAGTCGGCTCCAACTCATAGCGAACCTAAGTACAACGGAGCGAAACATTTCCCAATCCTGTGCTAGCCTTACAACCCTTGCTATTCCTTAGCCCATCATTGCACCCACTCTGCATCCATCTAATTGAGGGCCTTTCCCATTTCCGTTGACCCTCCACTTTACCAAGCATGATATCAGTCTTCAGGGAATGGTTCCCTCTAACAACATGACCAAAATAGATGGGAAAAAATCTGTCCATTTTTGCTTCCAAGGAGCATTCCAGCCGCACTTCTTCCAGGACAGGTTTGTTAGTTCTTCTGGTAGACCACGGGACCTTCACTATTCTTCGCCAACACCACAACTCAAAGACATCAGCTCTTCTTTGGTCTTTCTTACTCATTGTCCAGCTTTCACTTGCATATGAGGCAGTTGAAAATGCCGTGGCTTAGGTTGGTCGCACCTTAGTCTTCACAGAGACATCTTTGCTCTTTAGAACTTGAAAGAGGTCTTTTGCAACAAATTTGCCCAATGCAATACGTCTTTTGACTGCTGCTTCCATTGTTGTTGATTGTGGAGCCAAGTGATATGAAATCTTTGACAATTTCAATCATTTCTTCATTCTTTGTGATGCTGCTTATTGGACCAGTTGTAAGGATTTTTGTTTTCTTTATGTTGAGATGTGATCCATACTGTCAACTTTAATCTTCATCAATAAATCCACTTCACTTACAGCAAGCAGAGTCGTGTCGTCTGCATATTGCAAGTTGTTAATGAGACTTCTCCAATCCTGATGCCAGGCTTTTCTTCATATAGTCCAGCTTCTCAGATTATTTCCTCAGCATACAGATTAAATAGGTATGGCGAAGGGATACAGCCCTGATGCACTTCTTTCCTGATTTTAAACCAAGCAATATCCCCTTGTTCTGTTTGAACAACAGCCTTCTGGTCTAAATATAGGTTCCTCATGAGCACAATGAAGTGTTCTGGAATTTCTATTATTCTCAATATTTGTTAAAGGGACAGGGAGGCGGCATCTTTTCACCTCCTTTACACGAGAGAAAGACAGAATCAGCAGCAGCAGCCCCAGGCCTGTTCCTATGAGGCCAGACATGCCACCATCCTCCAGCCCTCTTACCTACCTTGACACCAACTGTCACTCCCATGGCATCCACCACCTCTTTGCTGGTTTTGATAATTCGCTGTAGTGGCCACACAGAACTCACAAATTGTGGGGTTTATTAGGGAAGCAGCAGGCTACAATTCAAGTTCAGGAACATGCTCAGGATACAGTTCTTTGATCAGTACAATCTCCACTCTGCTGTGCCCTTGGATATGCCTGTCTGTCCCATGTCCACTCGCCTTTTCCTCTGCCTCTGGGCCAGGTAAGCCTGCCTTCTGTCCTGTGCCTCTTGGTTCCACTGCCACTATCTCTTAGCCAGCCATCTCTATCAGCTGGAAGTGAGATTTCCCTCTGCCTCTAGGAGGGCTCATTTTGGCAGAGTGGCAAAACTAACCAATCCCAACATCTGAGTTCTACACATCTAAGGGAGAGTGAACTTTCCTAGAAGATTACTTGGTGCTGCTTCAGCAGAAATACCCCAGTTGGATGACTTTTAACAATCGGGAGTTTAAAAGCAGATATTCAGCTGCTCACAGCAAATTCCACCATGTAGTTAATTGCCATTCTCATTAGAGGAAATAACTACTACCAGCTGCCCAGCCAAGTAGACACTTAATTGTACGTTCCCACCCAGTAATCCAGTGGGAGTTACAAAGACTATGGCTAGAAAAGCCATACCATGCAACTCACTATACTGCAGTGTTATCCATAATTTGTTATGATCCACACAATCAAATGCTTTTGCATAGTCAGTGAAACACAAGGAAACATCTTTCTGGTTTTCCTTGTTTTCAGCCAAGATGCATCTGACCTCAGCTGTGTTATTCCTCATTCCATGTCCTCTTTGAATCCAGCTTGCTTTTTTGGAAGTTCTCTGCAACTGTTTCTGAATTATCTTCAGTAAGATTTTACTTGTGTGCCATATTAATGATATTGTTTGATAATTTCCACATTCCTTTCTTTGGAATGGGTACAAATATGGATCTCTTCCAGTCATTTGGCCAGGTAGCTGTCTCCCAAATTTCTTGGCATAGATGAGTGATTGTCTCCGGCCTGGCATCCATTTGTTGAAACATCTCAGTGGATATTCCGTCAACTCCTGGAGCTGGGAGGTGATTGCATTGTCCCTGGTCTTAGCAGCAGAAGTGCCAATACTATTTGCTCCCTGGTGTGAGAGCTGAGGCTTAGATAGAGTGGGTGCTCTTTGTCCTTTTGGAGTCATACCTCACCCCCCCACCCCTGGGGCCTCTATGTGTGTACCCAAGGGTTCTGCCAGTTCATCAGCCCCTTCAGCCTCTCCCCTCACTTGAGAATATCTGGATCCCCTGCCTTTGCCTACTTTGAATTTCTTCACTATTCCCCAAGTCAAGGAAAGGGGCCTGGCATCATCCTGTATCAGGTTCTGAGTTCTTCTTATAGGACACTTGGTAAAATCTGATGTGTCTTGCTATGGTTGAGAAAGGTAAAGGAATTTTGTGAAAAATAGAAAAAAAAAAACAAACTTTTTTTCTCTTTGTTAATGTCTCATATTAAGACCACTTTTAGACTTTAAAGAGCATTGGTAGACATTAGCCTGTTTATGCTAGTTATCATTGTCCTCTGTCCCAGGGCATAGGGCCTCATGGCTTAGCCTGGGGTGGGGTGGGGTGTGTGAAATGCTAAACCATGATTTTAGGAAAATAAAAATGCATCAGGTTAGTAATTACAATTTCATGCTCATTATTATGTCAGCATTCTTCTTAACTTTTTTCTATAAAAGGACCATATTTCTTTTTGTACTATTATTATTTTTTTTTATTTTATTTTGATTTGGGTGAAGATTTACAGAGTAAATTCACTTTTCATACAGCAGTTCACATATACTTTGTCTCATGTCATTGACCAAAAT
>NW_006922079.1:1735950-1747884 GCF_000298275.1 Orycteropus afer afer | reverse complement strand
AATTGGTTTCCCTTTTCTTTGTTGAAGAGGGTCTGTGCAATCCTTCTGCCTAGTCTGCCATCTTGCCGGAACTCCTTGTACTATTATTTTCAATCCTCCAGTACATGTAAAAAGAAATTAAGACAGAAACTCAGTCCTACAGAGTAATGGCAGGTTCCACAACTAAGGACTAAGACAGATTGCTAGAGGATTCACCTTTAAAGTAACTGTCACTATCTTGTTGCAGAATATGTGGTGTTTCTTTTTAAAATTAACTGCTTTTTTCCCCTCTTTTAAAAGCTAGTTGACAGTTTTTTTAGCATCTAGTTTGCGCCCTTCTACTAAAATGCAGAAGGATGTTTAAAAATTATTATCATGTAATGATAAAACCTCCGTGTCTTTGGTTGTGAGAAGTTAACAGCAGGTTAAGTCGGTGGTCTTGCCTTCTTGAGCCCAGTGGATTCATAAAGTTTGAGACCAGTTGTTTTAAGAAAGTCCAGAAATGGAATGGTAAATTATAATAGGAAATATATATAACCCAAACTTGGAGTTTGGAGCTGCTGCAGTGACATATTTTACAGACAGATGGGTAGCTAACATTAGTCAGTTCATATGTTTTAGAAGTAGTTTGAACCCGGAATTATTTTTAATAGATTTTATATAATTTGTAATTTAAAAACAATTACTTTTTGACCATTGATGAAAGTATTAACAACCAGACTTTATTTGTTCTTTAGTTCGGGTGCAGGGGATTATAGGAAAATTTAGCCATTTAATTTTTTTCTATTGAAACAGATGTCCATTTGGATTTGGAAGATCGCCTGGCAAAATTTATGCAGACGGAAGAGGCTATTATATACTCGTATGGATTTGCTACAATTGCCAGTGCTATTCCTGCTTACTCTAAGAGAGGGGACATTGTGTTTGTGTAAGTAACCTTTACCTAAATTTCTAATCAAAATTCCTTCGGAAATAATAATGACCCTCTTAGAGAATTCCTTCATTAGAGGTTATCTGCCTTAAGTAACATTGACTTTAAAAAACAAACAGAGTTTATAATTGTCCCAACCAACTAATTCTACAAAATTTGTGAGACCTTTATTATAAGGATGCTTAAATGTTAACCCCTTAGTTGTCTGCCATTATGATTTCATTTATTGATGTCTAGAAAGCATAATTCATGCAGGATGAGGGCAGCCATCCATCAGTCTTCACCATGCAGCTCTATGAATCTTGAGAAAATCTTACGGCAAAACAATTTACTGTCCTTGTGAATCTATGGTCACAACCTCACGTGGGCATTCATACTACCTGGCAAAGTCACTTGACTTCTCCAAATCTCCTCTCAAAGTCCTGTTCTCTGCTCATCTGGCTTCATACTCTATTAAGAAAGTGGAAGTTGGGAACTCCCTTACCTTCCCACAACTCAGTCTGCAAATTTGCCCCATCTATATTTGATGTGTGCTGCCTTAACTGTGAGGGTCAAGAACAGCAATCCAGGACTCAGGGGATCATAGGCTGCTAGTGACATCAGTCACAAGCATCTGCCACTTCAGTTCAAGCTACTGTTATCTTTTGAGTGAATTATTATAACCCTTTTAAGTCTCCTCAAATTTACTTTTGAGTCCTCTTTTCCTTTTTTAACACCATAGCCAGAGTTAACTTTTTTAAGAATGTAAATCTGGTTCATTTATTTAAGAACTTCCATTGCTCCTAAAATAAAAACCAAGTCCTTATTATGATCCTGTGTGTTTTAGACTAATTTTCAGGCTTACCTTATAATATTTTCTCTGAGATGGTTGTGCTATAGCCTCACCAGCCTCCTGTACTAGTGTAGTGTCCTTTCACCTCACGGCCTTTGCGCTAGTCCTTTTGCCGAGAAACTTGTTTCTCCTCTCATTGCCTATGCAGTTTCCTCTCCTTCATATTCCTGCGAATTTATCACCTTTTCTGAGAAGCCTTCTCCAACCTCTCAAACCAGGTTTGGTACCCTTGTGAATCCTTGATTATACAGGCACACTGCTTGGCAAAATCACTCTGCTTCTCAAGCCACATACACGTCTGCTTTTTGCTTGTCTTGCCTTAGCTCACTGTGCTTTCTTTGATAGCACTTAAACAAGTTAAAATTTTACATGTATGGGATTATTTCTATTTCCTGTTGAAGGAGCTTTAGGGGTACAGTGTTTAAAGCATTCAGCTACTATTCAGAAGGTTGGCAGTTCAAACCCACCACCTGTTCTGTGGGAGAAAGATGAGACAATCTGCTTCCGTAAAGATTTACAGGCTTAGAAACTCTAACCAGGCAGTTCTACTCTATAGGGTTGTTGTGAGTAGGAATTGACTTGATGGCAGTAGATCTGGTTTGGTTTGGTATTTCCTGTTGAAAATCCATTGTTTAGAATAACACTTAAAATTTATTTGTTGTTGTGTGCTATCGAGTAGAATCTGAATCATAGTAACCCTATAAGAGAGAGTAGAACTTCCCCATAGAGTTTCCGAGGCTATATCATCTTTAGGAAAGTAGGTTGCCAGGTCTTATTTCCCATAGAGCTGCTTGTGGCTTCAAACCACTGATATGATCACAGATATTTTCTTTCACTCTGCAGCATGTCTTTTCATCCCCTTAACAGACAGTGGGAGCTCTGGTGGCGTAATGCCTAAGGCATTTGACTGCTAACCAGATGCTGGTGGTTCAAACCCACCAGCTACTCTTTGGAAGATTAGGCAATCTACTTCCGTAGTGATGTTGCCTCCTTGGGTTTCAAGGAGGAGTTGCTATGGGTCGGATCCAACTCAACAGCAGTGAGTTTCGTTTGTAACAGAGTCTAAAGCAGAGGAAAAGCTTTTTTTTTTTTTTTTTATGATGCATCATGCTTTTGATGTCAAGTCAAAGAACTTTTTGCTTTGTCTTAAATCTGGAAAAGTTTCTTCTTCTTTTTTTCCCCTAAACGTTTTTATAATTGTGGTGGTTAAGGTTGTGTGTCAGCTTGACTAGGCCATGGTTTTGAGTGGCTGAGCAAGATATAGTTAGTCCCCATGATGAGATTGTAATCACTTCCATAGTGGAATCTGCTGTGAGCACCTAAGTAGTTGCCTTCGAGGCACCTGCTCTCAATAAATGAGGAGAACCAAACTCACTGCCATTGAGTCAATTAAAATTTATAGCGATCCCATTGGATTTCCAAGGTGGTAAATCTTTATGGAAGTAGATTGCCCTATCTTCCTTTTGCGGAGCAGCTGGTAGGTTTGAACCACTAGTCTTCTGGTCAGCAATCACATGCCTTAGGTTTGAGAAAGGTCTGTAGCTTTTGACACATTTGGATCCTGCATTTGGCTGAGTTTTCATTACCAGTTCCTGGACTTGAACCAGTGGCCTGCTATATTGCCTGGCAGTCTTGGGACTATGTCATTGTACATGCCAGCCCTGGACTCGTCAGCCCCAGCACCCTGCAGCTGCCTGAATTAGGAGACACTTCTAGCTCCAGTGGCCTGGAATAAGAGGAAAAGCTGAAGCCCAAGATAGAGAGCACTTCATCCAGCCCCTGTAGAGCCAGCACTCTGAATTTGGACTTCCAGCCTCCTACGCTGCAAGAGAATAAATTCCTTTTGTTAAAGCCATACACTTATGGTATTTCTGTTATAGCAGCACTAGAGAACCAGGCCAGTAGTTTTAAAGTTAATTTTTAAATCCATGATCCATTTTCTAACCAGGAGGCTGGCTGTTCAAACCTACCAGACACTCCTCGGAAGGAAGGTTGAGCTATCTACTTCTGTAGTGATAGTGCCTTGGAAACCCAAGGAAGAGTTGCTATGAGTCAGGTCCAACTCAATGGCACATAACAACAACAACCACAACAGATTTTGAGTTAATTTTTATATACTATGTGAGACTTAAGTTGATGTTTAATTTTTGCCTATGGATGGGTCATTTTCTCCAGCACCATTTGTTGAAAAGACTCTTTCTTCCATTGAATTGCTTTTGCCCTTTGTCAAAAAATCAGTTCTGCTTATTTGTGTAGGTTTATTACTGAGTTCGCTATACTATTTCATTTATTCCTGTGCCAGTACCACACAATATTGAATACTATAATTATATAATAAGTTCTTAAAATCAGGTAGACTGATTTTTCCCATGTTGTTCTTATTTTTCAAAATGGTTTTAGTTCCTTTGCCTTTCCATATGAGTTTGAAAATAAACTTGTGTATATCTATAAAAATACTGCTGGGATTTTGGTGGGAATTGCCTTAAACCTATATATCAATTTGAGGAGAATTGACATATTTACACTGTTGAGTCTTCCAATTCATAAACAAGGTATTATGTCTCTGTTTATTTAGATCTTCTTTGTTTTCTTCATCAGTGTATTTTAATTTTGGGCATACAAGTCCTATACATATTTTGTTAGATTTACATTTAACACTTTTTTTTTTGAGCAGTAGTAAATGGTATGGTATTTTTTCATTTTGGTATCCACATGTTGTTCATTGTTAATGCATAGAAATAAAATTCATTTTTATATGTTCATGTTATATCCTTCAACCTTACTGAACTTGCTAGTTCTAGAAGGTGTTTTGTTCTTGTATTTGTTTTTTAAGAAATAAATAAAGATGGGATTTACAGTCATATGGTCTGCAAATAGGCATTGTTTTATTTTTTTCTTTTCTATCTATATGCCTTTTATTTGTTTTTCTTGTCTTTTGCATTGGCTAGAACTTCCAGGGTTGTGTTGAATAAGAGTAGTGAGAGCAGCTGTATTTGCCTTGTTTCTGATCTTAGGAGGAAAGTATTCAGTCCTTCCCCATTAAATATAATGTTAGCTATAGGTTTTTTTAGATACCCTTTGCAGGTTAAGGATGATCACCCTAACCAATTCCTATTTTTCTGAGAGTTCTTAATGTGAAAGGGTGTTAAATTTTGTGAAATGTTTTTTCTGCATCAATTGATATGATTCTTTGGTTTTTATTTTTCAGCTGTTATTATGGTAGATTACACTGATTGATTTTCAAATATTTAACCAGTCTTACCTCCCTTGAAAGGAGCTCTGGTGGTGTAGTGCCTAAGGTGCTTGACTGCTAACCAGAAGGCTGGTGGTTCAAATCCACCAGCCACTCCTCTGAAGGAAGGTTGGGCAATCTACTTCCATAGTGATCCTGCCTCGGAAACCCAAGGAAGGGTTGCTATGAGTTGGGTCCGATTTGCTGGCACATAACAATAACACCACCACCTCCCTTGAATAAACTTTACATAGTTACGGTGTATAACTGTTTGTATATTTGCTTAATTCTACTTGCTTGTTTTATTAAGGATTTTTATGTCTGTATTCATGAGGGACATTGATCTTTAGTTTTGTTTTTGTACCTTTTTGTCTAATTTTAGTATCAAGCATTAGGGTCTAAGCCTACCATTTTATTTTTTGTTTGTTCTGTTTTACTGTTTTTATTCTTTTTCCTGACTTTCTGTGGGTTGATTGAATAAGTTTTAGAATTTCATTTTGTTTCCTATATATGTTTTTGAGTGTTTCTCTTTGTGTAGCCTTTTAAATTATTGTTCTAAGTACTGCCTTATATGTACATAAGTTATCACATTCTACTAGTACCAGTTCATGAGAAAATAGCAACCTTTATATCACTTATCTTGCCCCCATATATCACAGTTGTTTTAAATACATCGCTACATGCATTGAGACATATAAACATATTTTATGACATATACGTCATAAAATAAATTGGAAACCATATTATCCTGTTCTGTTTTCTGGAGGAGATTGTATAGAATTGTTGTTTATTTTTTAAAAAAACATTTCTCCATTGAAACTATCTAGGCTTAGAGCCTCTTTTGATGCTATTTTCATTATGAATTCAATTTCTGTAGTAGTTATAGGGCTATTCAAATTTCTATGTCATTAGGTGTTGAGGTAGTTTTTGTTTTTCAAGAAATTGGTCTATTTCTTCTAAGTCAAATTAATGTATATAGACATGTTTGTAATATTTCTTTATTATCTTTCTGATGTCTTAGCAAGTCTGTAGTGATTTTCACTTTCATTACTGATATTGGTAATTTATATCTTTATTTCTTTGTCAGTCTTGCTAGAGGTTTGTCAGTTTTATTGTTCTTTTCAAAGAATCAGCTCTTTGTTTCACTGATTTTTCTCTATTTTGTTTTTGTTTCAATTTCATTGATTCTGCTAGTTATTATTTCTTGCCTTCTGCTTGCTTACAGTTTATTTTGCCTTTTTTTTTCCCCCTCCCCTAGGTTCTTGAAGTGAGGGCTTAGATTACTGATTTGAGACTTTTTCTGTTTTTAACATAGGCATTTAAAGCTATGAATCTCCCTCTCAGCACTGCTTTAGTTGTGTCCCACATATTTCAATATGTGTTCATTTCTTTCAGTTTATTGTTTTTGTTTTTAATGTGGCTTTAGACTTTCTCTTTGCCTTTACACTTTCTCTTTCTTAGTTGTTTTGTTCACTTTCCAAGTGTTTGGAGATACTCAATTGGTTGTGGCTTGTTATAAGACAAATCCATAGTGTGGTCTGTCTTGGTATATGTTCCTTGGGTACTTAAAAAGAAAGTGTATTCTGCTCTTACTTAGTGAAGTGTTTTTAGATATTGATTAGAAACTGTTGGTTGAGGAAGGTGTTGAGTTTTTCTGTATCCTTGCTGATTTTCCATGTATTGTTCTATCAGTTGTTGAGAGAAATAGTGAAGTCCCAAACTGTGGTTATAGATTTGTCAGTTTCTCCTTTCAGTTTTAGCTTCCCATGTTTTCCAGCTGTGATTTTTTTTTGCCTATACATTTGGGGAAATGGCTAGTTTTCTTCATGTATTGAGTCTTTTATCATTATCTAATGTCCCCATCTGTCTCTGGTAATTTTCTTTGTTCTGAAGTTACTTTATCCTATACTAATGTAGACACTGCATGGGCTAAAAGATTACACAGTTGGCTCCTAACAGAAAGTTTAGAGATTTGAATCCTCCCAGAGGCACAAAGGAAGAAAACCCTGGCAATCTATTTTGGAAAGATCAACTGTTAAAAACAGGCTGGGCTATGGAGCCCAGTTCTATTCTGACACACACACAAACTGTCTCCATGAGTTACAGTCAACTCTACAGCAACTAGTTGGTCAATATAGGCACTCCTGTTTCCTTGGTTAATATTTGCTTCATACATCTTTTCCCATCCTTTTATTTTCAACCTACCTATATATTATATTTGAAGTGAGTTTCTTACAGACAGCTTATAGTTGAATTTTGTTACTAAATTCACTTAATCTTTGTCTTTAAATTGTGTCATTCAGTCCATTTACATTTAATCTAATTATTCATGCATTAGGGTCTAAGCCTACCATTTTATTTTTTGTTTGTTCTGTTTTACTGTTTTTATTCTTTTTCCTGACTTTCTGTGGGTTGATTGAATAAGTTTTAGAATTTCATTTTGTTTCCTATATATGTTTTTGAGTGTTTCTCTTTGTGTAGCCTTTTAAATTATTGTTCTAAGTACTGCCTTATATGTACATAAGTTATCACATTCTACTAGTACCAGTTCATGAGAAAATAGCAACCTTTATATCACTTATCTTGCCCCCATATATCACAGTTGTTTTAAATACATCGCTACATGCATTGAGACATATAAAACTGTTGTGGTGAAGAAAAGTCAGTTTCATTTGTCTATATTTTTCCTTGCTATGTTCATTCCTCCTATTACAAGGTTCCTCTTTTTATGGTTTGTTGGGGGATTTTGTTTGTTCTTTTAGAATAAGTTTGCTAGTGACAGGTTCTCTTAGTTGTTCTTCAGTAGGCAATGTCCCCTTTATTCCTGAAGGATATTTTTGCTAAGTATAGGATACTTGCGGTCCGTAGTTGGCTCAAACAGTTAAATAAATACTCAGTTACTAACCAAAATGTTGGCAGTTCAAACCTACACAGCAGCACCTTGGAAGATAACCCCAAAAACCAGACCTGCTGCTGTGGAGTCAATTCTGTCTCATAACGACCCTACCAAAGGGGCAGGGAGACCTTATCTTCTGACCTCCTCTAAACCCACAACAGGAAGACAGAATCACCATCAGTAGCCCAAGGCCTATCCCTGGGAGGCCAGACATACTGCCTCACTCCAACTCTTTCACCAACCCTGATACCAGTCGTTCCTCCCACAGCACTCACCACCTCTCTGCTGGGTTCAGTAATTTGCTGCAGTAGCCACATAGAACTCACAGATTATGGGGTTTATTAGGGAAGCACCAGACTACAATTCAAGTTCAGAAACGCACTCAGTCTCTTGCAGCTGGCCGTCTCACTCAGCAGCCAACAGTCTCAGCAGTGCACTGCTCTCTCAGTAGTGTGTGTCTCTCATGTCTTTCTCTCAGCAGTGTGTGTCTCTCATGTCTCACAGCGTGTTTCTCTCAGCAGCATGTCTGTCTCAGTCAGCAATCAGAGAGACTCTTTCTGTCTCTAGGAGGGCTCCTTTTGAGCCTGGCAAAGTGGCCCAAACCAACCAATCCCAACATCAGGGTTCTACACACCTGAGAGAGAGTGAACTTCCCAGAAAATTACTTTGTGCTGCTTCGAACAGAAATATCCCAGGTGAATAACATTAATAATCAGGAGCTACTCAGTTGCTCATGGCAAATTCCACCACGGAGTTTACAAAGACTTACGGCTAGAAAAGCCATACTATGTAATTTACTACACCACAGACCCTAAATGGACAGAGTAAAACTGCAACCTGTGGTTTCTAATGCTGTAACAAGTCACCACTCATCTGTCCATTTGTTGTACTTTGATGGCTTGCGTGTTGCTCTGACTCAGGGAGCTCTGCCACAAGTATTTCAGAATTCTTCCAGAGTACTGTCTGTCTTCTCATTGCTTCTGTTTATGGTTTCTTTGATCTCTCTATATTATATATCTTCTGAATTCCTTATCAGATAGTTCTATTGCTTGTTCTTTCTTTGGGAGATATGCTAATTCTTCAGCTTGGGCACTAGTTTCTATTATCTTGTCCTGTTTTTTTGTTTGATTTGAAGTTGTCTGTTTTTTCCTAGACATTATGAGGTTGTTGTCTTTATTTGTTAGTTATGTACTGATTTGTTTCACTCTGGTTTTATGTTTTACTTTATCTGGAAATATGGAGCAGGTGTACTTCTTTGGTTATTAACTTGGCTGTGCTGGGTTGCTCTCCAGCTTTCTCTGTGTTGGTGGAATCATTGTGGGAATGTGGATGCAGGTCTCCATTTGTTGTGAAGATCTGGAGTTGGGACTAGCAGGTGTTGTCCACCATCTGTCATTGATCCTGTGTTGCAGGAGCTATTGGCGTTATGTGTCTGCTAGGTGAGGTATTCATTGTACTAGCTACAATTGACTAGTAGAGGGTTAATATGTACCTCATTGGACAAGGCAGGGGAGAATAGAAAAAAAAAAAAAAAAAAAAAAAAAAAAAATATTTATTTTTAAAGAGAAAGAAAAAAAAAAAAAAAAAAAAAAAGCACTAGAAGCAAACCCCAGGCTAGAAAGGCAGAGTCTGTTTTCTGTGCTTAACACAAAATAATTTAGTCAATGATGCAGTCTGCCACCAGTATTTCAAATATCAGTATGGTTACTTATGGTGAACAAATATCAGCAGAGCTTCCAGACGAAGACCTGCCGATCTGCTTCTGAAAAAATTGACCAAGGAAAAACATGAATAGCAGTGGAACATTGTATGATAATGGTGTGCGGTGAGCCCATTGGGTGGAATGCACTCAAAATACAACTACAGAAGATTGCCCAGTCTTCCTTCCCTTCACAGTAGAGTGAAGTAAAGCTTTCAGGACTTTTCATTTGCTGATGTGGAATGACTCAACATCCATTTAGAATGTGGAATATAAGTATAGGAATATTGAAAGTTGGCAAAAATGAAATGGAACGCTTGAAGATAGATATCCTAGGCATTGGTGAGCTGAAATGGACTGCTATTGGACAGTCATATATGGTCTAATCATATATGACGGGAATGATGAAGGAATGACCTCACATTCATTGTCAAAAAGAACATTTCAAGATCTATCCTGAACTACAGTACTGTCAGTGATAAGATAATATCCATATGCCTACAAGGAAGACCACTTTATGCAACTATTTCAACTTTTTGCATCAGGCACTAATGTCAAAGATGAAGAAATTAAACATTTTTACCAACTTCATAGTCTTAAATTGATCAAACATGCCATCAGGATGCATTGCTAATTACTAGTGATTGGAAAGTGAAAGTTGGAAAAAAAAAGGATCAGTAGTTGGAATATGACCGTGGTGATGGAAAAGATGCCAGAGTTCATATGCAATTCATCGCAGATACCTTTTATGAACAGTTTAAATGGCGACTATATGTATGGACATCACCGGATGGAATACACAGGAAACAGAATGGCTGTATCTGTAGAGAGAGACAATGGAGAAGCTCAGTATCATCAGAATGAGTCCAGGAACCAACTGCAAAACAGACAATCAGTGGCTCGTATGCAAGTGCAGGTTGAAGCTGAAGAAAATTAAAACAATCCATAACACCCAAAACACAACGTTGATTATATCCCACCTAAATTTGGAGACTCTTTCCAAATCAGATTTTATGTACTGAACGCTAATGACTGAAGAGCAGACAAGTGGTAGTGTGACATCAAGGACATAATGTGAAGAAAGCAAAAGGACATTTAAAAGACATGATAGAAAGAAAAGACAAAATTAAGTGTCAGAAGAAACTCTGAAACTGGCTCTTGAGCATAGAGTAGCTAAAGCAAACAGAAGAAATAATGGGTAAACAGCTGAAGAGAGTATTTCAAAGGAAAGCTCGAGAAGACAAAGTATTATAATGAAATGTGCCAAGCTGTAGCCTTAGGAAACCAAAAGGTTTTCTCAGCAGCTTTCTCAGGCTGAAGGAACTGAAGTAAGCATTCAAGCTTCAAGTCACAGTATGGAAGGATTCTATGGTCAAAATATTAAACATCACAGGAAGCATCAAAAGAAGATGGAAGGAATGCATAGTTATGCTGAACCAAAATGAATTAGTTGATGTTCAGCCATTTCAGGAGATAGCATATGATTAAGAATCAGTGGTATTGAAGGAAGAAATCCAGACTGCACTGTAGGCACTGGAATTAAAAAAGGCTTCAGGAATTGATGGAATACAAATTGAGTTTTGTAGCAAACGGATGCAATGGTGGAAGCTCTTACTTGTGTATACCAAGAAATTTGGGAGACAGCTAGCTCCCTGGCCAGCCAACTGGAAAAGATCTATATTTGTGCTCATGCCAAAGAAAGGTGACCCAAGAAAATATGAAAATTATTGACCACTATCATTTATATCACACAGAAGTAAAATTTTGTTGAAGATAATTCAAAACAAATTGCAACAGTACATTGACAGGAAACTGTCAGAAATTCAAACTGGACTGAGAAGAGGACATGGAAAAAGGGCTTTCATTGCTAATGTCAGATGGATCTTGGCTGAAAATAGAAAATACCAAAAAGATGTTTATTTATACCTTATTCACTGGTATAAATTCACTAAAGCATTTGACTGCAAACCAGAAGGCTGGGAGTTCAAACCCTCCAGCCACTCCTCGGAAAGAAGGTAGGGCAGGCTACTTCTATAGTGATGTCACCTCGGAAACCTGCAAAAATGGCAAGGAGGCCACACGTTCTGACCTCCTCTAACCCTCCAAGAGGAAGACAGGATTACCAGCAGTAATCCAAGGCCTATTCCTACAAGGCCAGACATGCTGCCTTCCTCCAGCCCTTTCACCAACCGTCCTCCCAAAGCACCCACCACCTCTCTCCTGGGTTCGATAATTCGCTGCAGTGGCCACACAGAACTCACAGATTATGAGGTTTATTAGGGAAGCACCACAGGCTACAATTCAAGTTCAAGAAAAATGCTCAGTCTCTCTCCCAGCCCACCGTCCCTCGGCCAACAGTCTCTCA
>NW_006922079.1:1731600-1735770 GCF_000298275.1 Orycteropus afer afer | reverse complement strand
CATCAGAACTCTAAGCACGTGAGAGAGAGTGTGAACCTCCCAGAACATTGTATTGTGCCACGCCCAACAGAAATAACCCAGGTAGATAGCTTCAGCAATCAGGAGCTCCTCAGTTGCTCATAGAAAATCCCACCTTGGAGTTTACAAAGACTATGGGTAGAAAAGCCACACTAAGTAATTTACTACACTGCAAAACCCAAGGAGAAGTTGCGGTAAGTCGGATCCGACTCGACGGCAGTGAGTTTGGGTTTTTGTTTTGTTTTGTTTTATGCAAAGATATTTTTTATCATACTCTTCTATAAGATACTTTTTATTGTGATGAAATATATATCAAAAAGCATTTCAGTCATTTTTACATGTACAAGTCAGTGCCATTGTGTAACCATCATCACTATCCATTACCAGTTTTTTAGTTTTTTAGTTTTATTGTGCTTTGGGTGCAAATTTACGTAGCAAACTTGTTTTATATTCATTAGTTCTGATTTCACTGCCTCTCTTACCACCCCCAACTGTGAAAAACTCTCCTCCCTTCTCCTCTTCCCTTCTCCTCCCCCCTTTACCTCTTCTCTATGCCCTTCTTATCTATGTGCTCTTGTCTGTCCAGGTTTCCCTCTATGTGAGTGCTAACCTTCTGGTGTCTCATGACTGATTAATCCAGGGTGCATCTTCCTAGAATTGGTGGGTGCATCAACTTGGGTTAGGTTTTTTGTATGTAGGTCTTTCTACTCTTGGACTGTGAGCCAGTACATGTAAATGAGTCCATTTCTAGGCCTGAAGGGTAACCTGGGGCCATAGTCTTGAGGGTTCCACCAGTCTCTCTCCGACCAGCAATTCTGGTCATTTTTGTGTTTTTGAATTTTGTTGCACATTTTTCCTCCCACTCTATCCAGGATATCCAGATTTGATCCCTTTGTAAGTGGTTGGCATTGGTAACCAGCCACCGTCTAGTTCTTCTGGTCTTGAGTTCTGGAGGCTGACGTCCTCATGGTCCTTCTTATATTTAAACTAATTGTTTCCAGATGACTTTGATGTTCTTCACTCTTCTTTGGACCAGCAAGAGGAAATCTGTAGTTGCATCTTAAATGGCTGCTTGGAAAGCTTTTAAGCCCTCAGTTGCTACTCACCAAATTAGGTTATAGAGCAAAATTTTCATGAACTATGTGTGCCAATTGAGCATGATTTCCCCTGAGACTATGGTCCAAGCCCCCAGGCTTGGTGATTCTCTCTCACAGGGTATTTGGTTGTCTCTGAGAAGTTCCTCCAACCATGTATTCTGTAATGCATGTGGCTAATTTTGTAGCACAAGTGCATATGTAAGATTATCTTCAGCCAAATCTATCCTTGATCTAGGGTGTATTCCTGTTCGCCTACCCCTACCTGTTCTTCTCACCTGTCTATGCAATAATCTGTAGCCTGGTGTTTGGTGCTAGTGATACTGCATTGTTGTGTATGTAATAGTATTTGCCTCTGTTTTCTATTTCTTTGTGTACATTTCAGTGCCTTCCTTCCCCAGTGTCACCGTGCTGGTCACAGACTCTTTCCATACCATTCCTCCCCTCACCCAAATCGGCATGTGACCCCCAAATAGTCCGAGATTTTTCCTCCCATCCCTGGTAACCAACAAAGTGAGTTTCTTTCCTTGAATAAAGTTTCCATGACTTTTTAAAATAGTGGGCTCATACAATATTTGTCCTTCTGTGATTGACATATTTCACTCAGCATCATGTCCTCTAAATTCTTCTATGTTTTGAAATGATTCATGTATTTTTCATTATTCTTTAATGTTGCATAGTATTCCATTGTGTGAATGTACCATAGTTTGGTTACCCAGTCGTTGGTTGATGGGCATGTAGGTTGTTTCCATCTCTTTGCTGTAGTGAATTGTGCTTCAGTGAACATGGGTGTGCATATGTCTGTTCATGTTCTGTCTCTCACCTCTTTAGGATATATTCCTAGTAATGGTATTGCTGGGTCAAATGGTATTTCTATTTTCAGTTTTTTTAAGGAAATGGCATACCATTTTCCACAATGGTTGTACCATTTTGCAGTCCCGCCAGCAATATATGAGAATTCCAATTTCTCCACAACCTTGCCAGCATTTGTTATTTTCTGTCTTGTAGAACTTTGCTATTATTGCTGGGATGAGATGATATTTCACTGTTGTTTTAATTTGCATCTCTCTGATGGAGAATGACCGTGAGTGTTTCCTCATGTGTTTGTTGGCTGCCTGCCTGTATATCTGCTTTAGTGAAGTGTCTGTTATCTCCTTTGTCCATTTTTGAATTGGGTAGTTTGTCTTTTTGGTGTTGAGATGTTAAAGTTGTCTATAAATTTTGGATATAATTCCCTTGTCAGGTATGTCATAGCCAAGTATTTTTTTCCAATCAATTCTTCTTTTACCCTTTTGAAGAAATCTTTTGATGCACATAAGAATTTAATTTTTAACAGGTGCCAGTCATCTAGTTTCTCTTCCACTGCCTTTGCATTTTGGGTTATGCTTGATGGTCTATTTATGTCATAGTTTAGGGCCTGTAGCTTTGTCCCTATTTTATCTTTGATGAGCTTTATAGTTTTGTATTTTAGAATTTAAGTCTTTGATCCAGCTTGAGTTTGTTTTTGTGTATAGGGTGAGATTTGGGTATTATTTCATTTTTCTACAAGTAGATATCCAATTTTTCCAGCACCGTTTGTTAAAAAGGCTATCTTTCCCCCATTTGGGAGC
This sequence comes from Orycteropus afer afer, assembly GCF_000298275.1. Taxonomy (NCBI): domain Eukaryota; kingdom Metazoa; phylum Chordata; class Mammalia; order Tubulidentata; family Orycteropodidae; genus Orycteropus; species Orycteropus afer. Next base: position 1,733,048 of record NW_006922079.1, on the reverse strand, counting down.
TCTGGTAGCATAGTGGCTAAGACACTTGCCTGCTAACCAGATGGCTGGCGGTTCAAACCCACCAGCCACTCCTCGGAAGGAAGGTTGGGCAATCCTACTTCCGTAGTGATACTGCCTCGGAAACCCAAGGAGGGGTCGCTATGAGTCGGGTTTGACTCAACGGCACATAACAACAACAACAACAACAATCCCCCATTTAATGGGTTTTGGGCCTTTGTCTCAAAAATCAGTTTTCCATAGATGGATGGGTCTGTTTCTGAGTTTTCACTTCTGTTCCATTTGTTTATCTCTCTGTCACTATACCAATACCACACTGTTTTGACTACTGTGGCTGTATAGTAGGTTTTGAGATCTGTGAGTGTGAGACTTCCTACTTTGTTTTTCTTCCTCAGCAGTGCTTTGCTTATCCAAGGCCTCTTTCCTTTCCATATGAAGTTAGTGATTGCTTTTTCCATGTCCTTAAAAAATGTTGATGGAATCTGAATCAGAATTGCCTTGAATGTGTTGATTGCTTTGGGTAGTATTGACATTTTCACAATATTCAATCTTCTATCCTTGAACAAGGCATGTTCTTCCATTTATGTAATAGTGTTTTGTAGTTTTCTTTGTGTAGGTCTTTTGTGTCCCTGATAAGATTTATTCCTGAGTATTTTATCTTGTTAGTAGTTATGGTAAATAGTATTGTTTTCCTTATTTCCTTTTTTAGAGGACTTTTTGGTGATGTGGAGGAATCCAACTGATTTTTCTCTGTTGACCTTGTATCCTGCCACTTTGCTTAACCTTTCTGTTAGTTCTAGGTTTTTTTTTTTTTTTTTCTGAATTTTTTGGTTTAGCTCTGATATGTCTATTTATATTTCATTTCTCCAAATCATTTGCCTTGGAGCACCTTTTTTTTTTTGCTTTTTTTTTTTTTTGCTGAATCTGTTGGGTTTTCTATGTATAGGATCATGCCATCTGCAAATAGACATGGCTTTACTTTTGCAAAAGTGTTCAACTATGTGGATCAAAACAGATAATGAGTGACATTACGAAGAATGGGAATTCCAGAACACTGCATTGTACTCATGAGGAAGCTGTATACAAACGAAGAGGCAGTCGTTTGAAAAAAACAAGGAGATGTTGCTTCATTTAAAAAGGAAAGGTATGTGTCAGGGTTGTATCCTTTCACTATACTTATTTAGTCTATATGCTGAGCAGATATTCCAAGAAGCTGGACTATATGAGGAACAATGCAGCATCAGCATTAGAGGAAGACTCAGTAACAATCTAGTATGCAAATGATACAGTCTTGCTTGCTGAAAGCACAGAGGACTTGAAGGTTTACTGATTAATACCAAAGACTACAACCTACCATTTACAATAGCTACCAAAAAAATAAAATACTTGGGAATAAATCTTACCAGGGACACAAAAGACCTCTACAAAGAAAACTATAAAAAACTACTTCA
>NW_006922079.1:1702695-1714899 GCF_000298275.1 Orycteropus afer afer | reverse complement strand
CTGCATCCTTTCCTTCAAGGCTCAGGGGTCCAAGATTATCTTCTGTGTCTGTGTTAATTGGTTTCCCTTTACTTTGTTGAAGAGGGTCTGTGCAATCCTTCTGCCTAGTCCGCCATCTTGCCCCGCCTCTCATGTGTGATATTCTTGATGTCATTCCACAGTTCATCAGGTTTTTCAGTCATTCGTGTTTAATACATCAAATCTGTTCTTCAGATGGTCTCTAGATTTAGGTGGGATATAATCAAGGTTGTATTTTGGCTCTCATGTCTTTATTTTAATTGTCTTCAGCTTCAACTGGAACTTGCATATAAGCAGTTGATGGTGTATTCCACAGTCTGCTCCTGGCCTTGTTTAGGCTGAAGATACTAAGGTTTTCCATCGCCTCTTTCCACAGATGTAGTCGATCTGATTCCTGTGTATTCCATTTGGTGAGGTCCACATATATAGCTACCATTTATATTGTTGAAAAAAGGTATTTATAATGAATAAATCATTGGTCACGCAAAATTCTATTGTGCGATCTCCAGCATTATTTCTGTCACCATCGCCATATTTTCCAACTACTGGTGATTTGTCTTTGTTTTCAACTTTTGCATTCCAATAACAAGCGATAAACAACACATCTTGATTGCATGTTGGGTCAATTTCAGACTGCAGAAGTTGATAAAAATCTGCAATTTTCTCATGTTTCATTTTGGTGGTTGATGTGTAAATTTGAATAATAATATTAACTAGTCTCTTTGGAGGTATATGGATATCATCCTGTCACTGACAGCATTGTACTTTATGATAGGTCTTGAAACCAGTTTTTTGTGATTATGAATGCCATGCCATTCCTCTTTAATTTGTCATTCCTGGCATAGTAGTAGGTCATATGGTTGTCTGATTCAAAATAGCTAACAGCAGTCCATTTCACTCCCTAATGCCTAGGATATCTATCTTTATGCATTCCATTTCATTTTTGACCATTTCTAATTTTCCTGTGTTCATACTTCATATATTCCATGTTTTGATTATTAGTGGATGTTTGCAGCTATTTCTTCACATTTTGAGTCATGCCACATTACCATATGGAGGTCTCAAAAGCTTTACTCCATCCACGCAGTAAGGTCCACCCTACTTTGAGGAGGCAGCTCTTCCCCATAGGGCACTTTACTGGTAAAGTAGAGGGTCAGTAAAAAACAGGAAGACACTCAACAAGATAGATTTACCCAAGTACTGCAACAGTGAGCTCAAATATAGCAACAAATGTGAGTGTGGTGCAGTACCAGTGTTTCTTTCTGTTGTACACAATGTCACTATGGGTCAGAAATGACTTGATGACACCTAACAGCTAACTGGTAGCATAGTGGCTAAGGCACTTGACTGCTAACCAGAAGGCTGGCAGTTCAAACCCACCAGCCACTCTTCGGAAGGAAGGTTGGGCAATCCTACTTCTGTAGTGATACTGCCTCGGAAACCCAAGGAGGGGTCGCTATGAGTCAGGGCTGACTCGATGGCAAATAACAACAACAGCTAACTAGTATCTTTAGGGAAGCATCTTTCGCTTGTGGATCAGATGCTGGATTCAAATCTCCGACCTCTCAGTTAAGGCCTGGCAGCCTGCTTCCTAAAGCTCAGAGCCTTGAAAAGCTCTGTTCTGGCAAATCTGTTCTGTATACACGGGGTTGTCATGTATCAGAATGGACTCAGTGGAAACTAATAACAGCATAGGATTTTTTTTCAATGGCCTTTTCTTTCAGATATTCAAAACACCTCTGGCCTTCATGTTTCTATGGAGAAATTTGCTGTGATTTAAATTGCTTTTCCCCTATAGGTAAAGTGTCAGTTTTCTCTGGCTGCTTTTGAGACTTTTTTCTTTGTCATTAGTTTTTACAAGTTTGACTATGATTTATCTTCGCAGCTGTTTGTACTTAGCCTTTTTTGAATACACTTATTTTCTTAAGTTGTAGGTTTAAGCCCTTCCCACATTTGGGAAGTTTTCAGCCATTACATTTTTAGTAGATGTGTTTGTTTGTTTGGTTTTTGTCCCCACCCTCTTTTACTCTCCTTCCAGAACTCCTACATGAGTGTTTGATCTTTTATTTATAGTTCCACAGGTCCCTGAGACTTTCTGTTCATTTCTTTAAAGTCTATTTTCTCTCTTGTTGGGGTTGAATAACTTCTATTGTTATATTCCTTCCTCTTTTTCTCCATTCTGCTGCTGAATTCATTCATGGAGCATTTTTGGGGGGAGTGGGAAAGTTACTGTGTTTTTCAGTTTGATGATTTCCATTGGGTTTTTTTTCATATCTTCCATTTCTTTGCTGAGGTTTTCTGATTATTTATTCTAAGCATGTTCATAATTGTTCATGACTGCTTTAAACTGGTCTGTTAACCCTAACATCTTTGCCATCTTGGTTTTGCTATCTGTTGATTCTTTTCTTTCACTCTTTTTTATTTCTTCCTGGTTTTTGCTGTGACAAGAAATATCCCATTGAAACCTGGACATTTTCATATCATGCTATAGTAATCTGTACCTTATTTAAACTATTTTAACTGGCTTTCTCTGGCACTGCTCCAACAAGGGAGAAGAGGACTGACTCCTCATTACTGCCAGGTGGATGTCAAAGTCGAGGTTTTCCACTCATCCTGCATTGACACCCAAGATGAAAATGTTGTTATCACTGGGCTGTGATGGTAGTCCTGACTCTCGACTAAGCTTCTTCTGACACCACTCCAACAGAAGGAGTCATTGCCAGGAGGGTTGGACGTTTGGGGACTCCAGTGACACCACTGTGGGAATGTGGGGTACTTGCTACTGGCTGGTAGAGATAAAATTCCCAAGTCTGTACTTGACCTTTCCCAAAAATACTCTGACAGGGGCTTGGGGGTTCCTCACTATAGTCTCAAAAGGATGGCACTCTAGGCTCCTGTTCTGGTTACCTAATGCCACCCTGACAAGAGTATACCACAAATGGGGTGGCCTTAATAAACAGGAATTTATTCTCATACAGTTTGGAGGCTTTAAGTCTAAGTTCAAAGTGCCAGGCTCTAGGGGCTGGGTGAAAGCCCCTCAGCCTTGGGCTTCAGCTCTGCCTCCAACTCCTGGCCCACTGAAGCTAGAGGCTTTGCTTCACTCAGATAGGTGCTGGCAACTGAGACTAACAAGCCCAAGGTTAACAAGTGAAAAGGTCATATGGTTGTCTGATTCAAAATGGTATTACCAAACCACACAGCAGGCCATTAATTTAAGTCTGTTGAAAGTCCCAAGGTCGGCAGAGCATGGCAGACTGCTGAACAACGACACAGCTACATGCAGGGTTCAAGGTGGCATAAGCTAGAGACTGTTCCCCAAGGCTTCTGCTTATATACAGGAAGCAGACTACATTCCCTAAGGCAGCTCCTCAGCTGGGTGAATCCGTGGGGCCACAGTTTCTTCTGTAGTGTTTGACTACAGTAGAATGGTGGTTGTTCACAAGCTTTCTGTCTTGCTAAACTACTTCTATTCTGGTCCATTGGCTAAATAGAGGATTTTGTTTGATCCTTTTTTTGTTGTTGGTGTTCCTATTGGCAGTTTGCCAACATTGTCACCTCTCCAAATCTAAGTATATGAGGCAAAAAAAAAAAAACCATGAAACTAATCCTTCTTGTTCAGATTCCATTGTCACTAGACAGTCTGCCTTCTCTTTTCCTGTTGTCTTATATCTAATGTCAAAGTTTTTCAGTTGTACCAAATAGGAGGCATAGGGAAAAGTACACCTGCTCTGATAGTGCAGTGCCTAAGGCACTGGACTGTTAACAAGAAGCTTGGTGGTTCAAACGCACCAGCCACTCTGAGGAAGGAAGAGGGGACAACCTACTGTCTCGAGAACCCAGTGAGGGTCAGAATCGACTCCATGGGAGTGGGCTTGGTTTTGATTTGGTATGTACTTTTAAATAACACAATTTAATTTTTTTAAAAAAATAATCTCCTAATTAACCCAATTTAGAAGTTCTTATTGAAGTTTAATCTTCAAGACCCAGAGTTCCTCCTTGGGTTCTGTGTAATCCGTGATTCATTTTTACTTCTCATGGCAAAGTAATGACAGGGTAATGTGTCAGTCAAATTGAAGACACTGGTGATGATAAGTACTGTGAGTTAAACTGATATGCCAACAAAGGTAAAATGCATGCTGATTTCAGAGTTAAAAATATGTCAAAAGTATGCTTCTTGGAAAAGATTAAATGTGATAGATACATGAAAAGGACTTACAGAATACAATACAAACTGATGTATAAATGTTCAAACATGTTTTATTTTTATACCATGTTAAAGTAAACAAGCAAACTGAGAATCAGTCCATTTGAAAAAAGCAAAGATTCCTTTTCTAAGGAGTTTTACAAGACCATTTAAACCCCAGTTTAGTGGATCTCTCTTTCTTACAGAGATAGAGCTGCCTGCTTTGCTATTCAGAAAGGATTACAGGCATCACGTAGTGACATTAAGTCTTTTAAACATAATGATATGGCTGACCTGGAACGACTGCTAAAAGAACAAGAGATGGAAGATCAAAAGGTATGATTCTTTTGAAGAAAATTATATAGTTCTTTGTACTTTATAACTAGCTAAATTATATATGAAATGGTCATTTGTCACAAAAACTTGCCTGCAGATCACATTTGGATATTAAGTAAAGGAGTTTCCTGCTTATTACATATGCTTAGTGTTGGAGAACCAAGTGTGATTATAATTGCCTTTTCATAGTCATAATTGCATATGGCAAATTTGAGGAAAGATAATCCAGGCAGCTTTTTGAAAGAGAAAGAGAAAAGTAATCGTATGCATTTGGGGAGGTAGGGAGATGTGTATTCTCAACCATATAGTAATAATACCACCACTCCTTAGGGCTTTAAAGAGAAGTACCTAATGAATTCAAAATAGGTATATTCATATCAGTATAAATCATATATTAATTAACTAGAGGAAGGAATGGAGACAGGTCTTAATTTATGAGTTTATGAACAAAGTGATATTCTTCTTACTGCCCTCACCTCCACCCTGGAGCTCTGAGCAAGTGACATCTTTGGGAAACTGTGCCCCAGACATGGTTTCCTTACCCCTCGCACCCCTATTTTCAGTTCTTCCTTCCCAAGAGCCTACATAGCCCGTGGTGGTAGTGGTTTGGACCTAACTCCTTGGTGTTCTGATTAGAGAGAGTAACAGAGGAAATATATTCAAAGCATCACTGGTTAGAATTACAATTTATTTTCTTCCAACAATGTGGTTGGAAAAAGTAGTTATAGTGCATAGTTCTACAGCACACTTCATTCTGTGTGGATCTTTCTAGGAAATTGATCACCCCACATCCTTTGTCTCAGATACAACTTTTGAGTGGACTTTCTGAAGCAACTCATCCATAACTAGACTAACTAGTAAAAATGCTTAACAGGTTCCTTAATTTTGTGTTAATTTCTATTTTTCCCAAATATTTGCATTTCTTATTTAAGACTCTGCCATCTTTGTTGTTAGGTGTCAGCCTAAATGTAGCACTTCATGAATTTTCACAATCTCAGATGAATATACATAGATCCTCATCATTTTATACTAACTTCTGACATAGACAAATGTCTTTATATTTAGGGGAAGAAAATTAAAAAAAAAAATCTTTAGGGAAAACTTAAAACACTGAGATCATTCCACTGATTATTTTTTTCCTACAAATTGTAAAAAGAAAAATATATATATATATATGTCCCTTATTAATTAATAGAATGCTAGTTAGCACATTGAAAATTACTGCCTTTGAAAGTGTGGCCAGTGAACATGTCTGCTTTAAAGTTTATTTTGTCAAGTTAGTATTGTATAAATATGAAAAACATCATATTCAAGTTTTAGATTTTTTTTAACAAGATTTATACATATGTAACAATAAGAAATAAAATTACGTGTCTTAAAATATATTTCTATTACGTAGTTTTTTAGGAGCTCTAATGGGCCTATGGTTAAAGCATTGGGCTACTAACCAAACCCAGCAATTCAAACCTACCAGTCATTCCTCAGAAGAAAGATGAGGCAGTCTATTTCCTTAAAGATTTTACAGCCTTGGAAACCCTGTGGAGCAGTTCTTCTCTGAGCTGTAGGGAACTTTTCTGAGCTCACTATGAGTTGGAATCGACTTTATAGCAGTGATTTTATAGTTTTTACTGACTGATTCACATGTTATTTTACTGCCAGTAGTCAATTTTCTAAATAATTTATATTTTACTTTTAGAAGTATTCTTTTTACTACTTTTTCACATAAATAATAGTCTGGTTGTTATCTTTGGGATGTTTTCTACTTGGACACTTATCTTTTCTTTGTAAGCAAATTAAAATACTGGAATTTATTCCAATTTGAATTAAACTTTTTTTGCCAACTTCCCAAGTGTTACGATTCATAGGTGTTTCTTCATCTCTTTTCTCACATGGTTCTCATTGTATATTAATTCTTCTAAAGGAACATAAGGAATATTTGCAGTGTTTAATATTAATATACTTACTCAAATTTGCAAGAAAACTCATCCAGAAACCAAACTCAATGCCGTTGAGTCAGATCCGACTCTTAGCAACCCCTCCTTGGGTTTCTGAGGTAGTATTACAGAAGTAGATTGCCCAGTCTTCCTTCTGAGCAGTGGCTGGTGGGTTTGAACCGCCAGCCTCTAGTTAGCAGTCAAATGCCTTAGGCACTATGCCACCAGAGCTCCCAGAAAACTCTCATTAAACACTAGACAGCTGATATGCACAGTGGTTCATAGAAAGAAATAAATACAGAATACTGTGAACAAATGGGGGAAAAAAAAAAATAAGGCTGATCTCAGTAATGATTAAAGAAAGTGGGCTAGGAGTTTTTACTTATCAAATTAGGGAAGATTTTTAATATTTGCCAGTGCAGGTGTGTTGAGACAAAAAACAGTCCTGTAAGATGAGAAGACATTAAATTGGCACAATCTTTCTAGAGGGTAAATGGACAGATTCCAAAATCCTTAAATATTCATACCCTTTGATCTACAACCCTATAAAATAATCAGAGCTGCAAAAGATGGTGTCGTACCTATAATCCACATGTTTGATCCCTTTTACAACTTAAGCGCTGAGCAACTAGGTAAAGCAGATAGAAATAATCATACTGGAGTTATGAGCAACTTAGAAGATAAAATATTAGATTTAGTGAAGGTGGAGAAAAAGAGCAGATTAAACAACTGGGAAAAATAAACTAACCCACCTAACTAGTGGAGACAGATGGAGAGGGCTCATTAGAAATACAGAAGAGGTCAGCAGAGGGAAGGAAGGGAAAAAAAAAAAAATAATAATAGAACCCATGGAGGCACTGGGGACTCAGAATACCCACAATGGGAGTTTTAGGTGGTGGCCTCAGGCTCTGAGTAAGATAATCTTACTGGGAAACAGATCAAGACCCCTCTTGGCTTGGGCTGCCACGGAGTCCAGAAAGCAGTGGGGACAAAGGAAGAAACTTCCTTCAAGTAGGCGGAGCCCTGGAGTCAGTACACAGCAGTGGGCTGGGGTTCAACTTTTCCGTGACCCCTTTTAGCATAGAATGGACCAGGGTACTGGGTTTTTGTGACTTCTCAATCCAAGCAGAAAGTAGTGGCCCTCTACACATTAGGGTCTCTGTTGGTTTTGAACCATGGGTCTTTGATTGACAGTGGACGTCATCATTAGTAGACTTATCAGAGGGACACAGACTACCCTGCCTGTGACTGCATCGCTGACTGAACTATCTTGCCCCACACGCAGAAAACTCCTTCTGCCTTTCTGTCTGAGGGTTCACTCCTGGTGCCTTTTTCTTTTTCTTTCTTCCTTTTCTCCCCTGCCTCATCCAATAGAAAGAACACATTTAAACCTCCACCAACCAACAGGAGCTAATACACTGAACACCTCACCCAATAGAGGTGTTCAATGTATTAGGTAACACCAATAGCTCCTGCCCTACAGAATCAATGACAGACAGTGAACAATACCTGCTTGACCCAACTACAAATCCCCCTTATGACAAACAGAGATCTCCACACACATCCCCACCAGTGATTCCACTAACACACAGACAGCTGGAGAGCAACCCAGTACAGCCAAGTTAATAACCAAAAAAGTACACTTGCTCCACACTTTCAGATATGTTGTTTTGTTATGTATTATCAAGTCAGAACCAACTCATAGCGACCCCTCCTTGGGTTTCCAGGAGAATATCACTATGGAAGTGATACCTTCCAAAGAGTGGCTGGTGGGTTTGAACCACCAGCCTTCTGGTTAGCAGTAAAGTGCCTCATGGACTACGGTACCAGAGCTCTCACTTTCAGATATAGTAAAATACAAAATCAGGGTGAAACAAATCAATACATAACTAAAAATTAAAGATAACAACTTTAAAATATCTAGGAAACAGCAGACAACTTCAAATCAAACAAACAAGAAAAACAGGACAAGACAATAGCAACAAAAGCCCAGGCTAAAGAATTATCTATCATGGAAGAACAAGCAATAGAACTATCTGAAAAGCAATTCAGAAGGTTTATATAAAGGTTCTCCAAGAGCTCAAGGAAACTACAAATAGGATCAATGAGAAGACAGACAGTACCCTGGAATAATTCAGGAAAACCATTCAAGAACAAAATAACAAGATAAATACACAGTTAGAACTCATACAGAAACAGTGATTAGAAATCCAGGAAAGGAACACTAAAATTACAGAGATAGACAACACAGTGGAAGGACAAAAAGAGTAGACTACACCTGGCTGAAGAATGCATTTCCAAACCAGAAGACAAATCCCTTAACACCAGCCAATATGAAGAAAAATCAGAACAAGATTTAAGAGAAATGAAGAGAACCTAAAAGTTAAATGGGATGACATGCAAAGAAACAACATATGCCTGATTGGAATTCCAGAACAAAAGGGGGCAAAAAAAAAAAAAAACCTGAGAAAATTGTGGAAGACTTGCTAACAGAAAATTTTCCCCAGATCATGAAGGAAGAAATCATATCCATCCAAGAAGCTCAACAGATCCCATACAGGATAGGTCTCAAGAGAAAGTCACCAAGGCATATCATAATCAAACTCTCCAAAACCAAAGACGAAAAAAGAATCTTGGAAGCAGCTCAGGAAAAACACAATGTCACCTACAATAGGTAACCAATAAGACTTAAGTTCTCATTTATAAGCAGAAACCATGCAGGCCAGAAGGCAATGGAATGGCATATATAAAAACTTGAAGGCAGAGAACTTTCAACCAGGAATTATATATCCAGCCAAATTGTCCCTCAAATATGAGGGTGAAATCAAGACATTTTCAGACAAACAGAAATTAAGGAGAATATGCATAAGATACAGAAAACAGAAGCAAATACTGGTATATGCACAATACTGCACTAACACTAACACCAAACACCAGGCTACAGATAAATGCATAGACAGGTGAGACGAGGTTGGGGTCAGAAAACAGGAATATACCCTAGACCAAGGATAGATTTGGCTGAAGGTGGTCTTATATATACACTTGTGCTACAAAATTAGCCACACACATTACAGAAGCAACAGAAGACAGAGTTGGAATAACCTCTCAGAGACAACCAACCTTGAGAGAGAGAATCATCGGGCCTGCTGACTTGGTATCATAGCCTTGGGGGACATCATGCTCAATTGGCACAACATAGTACAATAAAAATCTTGTTCCACAACCTACTTTGGTGAGTAGCGATTGGGGTCTTAAAATCTGTAGAATGGTCATCTAAGATGTAACTATTGGTCTTTTTTCATCTGAATCAAAGAAGAGTGAAGGAAATCAAAGGCATCTGGAAACAATCCAAGGATAAGATGGACCATAAGGACCTCAGCCTTCATGACCCTACACCAGAAGAACTAGATGGTGACCAGCTACCAATGCCAACCACTCAGGGATCAAAACTGGAGATCCTGCATAGAGTGGAAAGAAAAATGTGGAACAAAATTCAAAAACACAGAAATGACCAGAATTACTGGTCAGATAGAATCTGATGAAACCCCTAAGACTGTGGCCCTGGGTTACCCTTCAGGCCTAGAAATGGACTTACTCCCATGAATTGGTTCTCAGGCCAATGGTAGAAAGACTTACATTCAGAACACCTATCCCAGAGCAGTGCACTTACCTACTCTAGGGAGTTGCACCCCTTAGAGAAATCAGCCATGAGACAGCAGAGGGACAGCATTCACATGGAGAGAAAGCTAGACAGATAGGAATGCATAGTTAAGAAGGGCACAGGGAGGGGGTAGTCACAGGGACGAGAGGGCAGGAGAGTTTGTTATTGTTGGAGATGGTGATTGGGGGCATGAAATAAAATGTTCATGAACTGTTGAATGTAAAACAAATTTGCTCGGTAAATTTGCACCCAAAGCACAATAAAATTTAAATTAAAAAAATAATAGAGGTGGCGGAATATGCAGACAAGCTACAGAGACCCTCTTTAACAAAGAAAAGAGAAACCAATTGACAGAGATACTGAAGATAATCCTGGAGCCCTGAGCTTTGAAAGGGTGTAAACAGAAGTGGATTTAGCACCAACTGGTGAAAAACCTCAATTAAAATAGGACCTAAAAATAGGCTCCATTTGCCAACAATAGCAGGGTCATATGGGAGGCTGACAATGAGAAAGGAGACAGGTAGTAAGTGTGTAAGTGCTGCCAACTAGCAAATAGAGGAGCACGGTACCCTGCTTACCTTACGTAGATAACATCCAAAGAAAACAAAACTTGTGGGAAAGTCACTCCAACATACAATCACCAGTTAAATAGAAACACAAAAATGTCACAATGCCTCTGAGACAACAAAGCATCACAGTCCACACAAAGAAGAAAGATAAACCAGTAGAAACAAGGGACAAGGATACAGGCCAAGACACATCCATGAAAAAGCAGCAGCATTAGAACTTCCTGATAAAAAATTAAAAAGAATTATGTTTAGCTGACTTCAACGGATTGAGAGACAGATCAAGGAAAACACTGACAAAATGGAGGCAAACACAGAGAAAACCCTAGAAAAATTTCAAAAGACAGTATAAGAATAAAATGACAAAATAAATGAATAATTAGAAATAATACAAAACCTACAGATAGGAATCCAGAACACATTGAATGGGCAGAGGAGTAGAACTGAATCAATGGAAGACAGAATTAGTGAGATTGAAGACAAATATCTCAATATTTCTTTGGAAAAGAATCAATCAGAAAAAAAGATCAAAACAAAATGAAGAAAGCCTAAGGTTCATGTGGGATACCATCAGAGGGAATAATCTACATGTAATTGGAATTCCAGAACAGGAAGAGAAAAATAAAACCACAGAGAAAATTGTCAAAGACTTGTTGAAAGTGAATTTCCCTGTTATGATGAAAGATGAGAGTATATCCATTGAAGAAGTCCAGTAAACCCCCAACAGGATAGACCCCACAAGAAAATCACCCAGACACATCATCATCAAACTCACCAAAACCAAAAACCAAGAAAGAATCCTGAAAGAATTGTGGGAAAAATTCATTTTTCCTAATGAATTTACCTAAGAGGGACAACCAGTAAGACTAGGCTTAGATTTCTCAGCAGAGACCTGCAGGTGAGAAGACAATAGGGTGGTATATATAAAACCCTGAAAGGGAAAATTTTCCAGCCAAGAATTACATGTTGTTGTTGGCTTAGATTTCTCAGCAGAAACCTGCAGGTGAGAAGACAATAGGGTGGTATATATAAAACCCTGAAAGGAAAAATTTTCCAGCCAAGAATTACATACCCAGCAAAATTGTCCCTCAAGTATGATGATGAAATTAGGACATCTCCAGATAAGCAGATATTAAGGGAATATGTTAAAACCAGACCAACCTTGCAAGAGATGCTAAAGGGATTCCTTTGGACAGAGAACCAACAGAAAGCAACCAACCATTAACACACATGATGACATAATCCAGAAACGAACCCAGTTATGGAAGTATTCAAAGTAAATAAGGCTACAAGATTGTAAACAGGGAACCAGAGACATCAATTGACAAATGAGGACAACTACAAACCAAAAACAGGGAAAAAATTGTGTAGTTACAGACTTCTAAATGGTTGTTGTTGTTGTTGTTGTTATTATTTGCCATCGAGTCGGCCCCGACTCATAGCGACCCCTCCTTGGGTTTCCGAGGCAGTATCACTACGGAAGTAGGAATGCCCAACCTTCCTTCC
>NW_006922079.1:1700910-1702595 GCF_000298275.1 Orycteropus afer afer | reverse complement strand
GACTCATAGCGACCCCTCCTTGGGTTTCCGAGGCAGTATCACTACGGAAGTAGGAATGCCCAACCTTCCTTCCGAGGAGTGGCTGGTGGTAGGGAAGTCAAAACAACTGCAACATAGAACGGACTGTTCTAAACTTGGGAAGAAAACTGTAAATCACAGAGTAACCTCAAAGAAAAATAAACCTTCACATCAAAGTAAAAAAGAGGACCAGCACAGATACTTAGCAAATAATAAAACAATAGTAACAAAGGAAGTAATAACATGATTCATAAACAAAATGAGCTCAGCACAGAAAATTATATGGAACAAAGACATCAAGAGCACCACAAAAAAGCACATAACAAAATGACAGTAACAAATTTGTACTTGTCGATAATTAACATATCTAACAAGGGACTTATCTCTGAAATGTATAGAAAACTCCAACACCTCCACAACAAAACTATTAAAAATCCAATTGAGAAATGGGCAGAAGACATGAATAGACACTTCACCAAAAAGGATATTCAGATGGCCAGCAAAAACGTGAAGAAATGCTCACGATCATTAGCCATCAGAGAGATGCAAATCAAAACAACAAGATACCATCTCACCCCAGCCCTAGTAGCAAAGTTCAACAAGAAGGAAAATAACAAACACTGGCAAGGATGTGGAGAGATGAGTGGGATTCTCATACACTGCTGGTGGGACTGTCAAATTATATATTCCCTGTGGAAAACAGTATGGTGATTCCTTAAAAAGCTAGAATTAGAAATACCATTTGACCCAGCAATCCCATTGGTAGGTATATATCCTAAAGAAGTGAGAGCCAGGACAAGAACAGATATATGCACACCATGTTCATTGCAGCACTATTTACAGTAGCATAAAGATGGGAACAACCTAGGTGCCCATCAACAGAAGAATGAATAGCCAAACTATGGTGCATACACACAGTGGAAGACTATGCAACACTAAAGAATAAAATAGAATCTGCAAAACGCTGTGTAACATGAATGAGCTTGGAGGACATTAAGCTGAGTGAAATAAGTCAATCCCAGAAGGACAAATAGAGTATTGGTTCATTATTGTAGAAAGTCAAGGAAAGGTTTATATATGGAAGGAAGCTTTCTTTGTTGGTTACCAGGGGTGGAAAGGGAGGTGAGAGAATGCTGTGAAAAACAAACAAACAAAAAAATTGTGTTGACCCATATCACTTTAGTTTTGTGTACATAAATTATATTTCAAAATGTATTTTAAAAAATGATAATAATAATCAGATATGGTGTCAACGATTGAAGAATAATCACATTGTGATATACAAAGCAAAATGATAGAAACAACCTAAATCCAATATTAGAGAAATAGTTAAATAATTTATGGTATGTCCTTAAGGTAGAACATGATATCTTCATTAAATTCTTGTCACAGTTTAAATAACATTAAGTAATGTGAGAATATAATATACGTATTTTAAGTTGAATTGGCAAAAGTTATGTGATAGATATATTTTCAGGAATGACAGAGAGTAGCTGCTGAGGCTGTTTGTTGTTGTTATGTGCCGTCGAGTCAGACCCGACTCATAGCGACCCCTCCTTGGGTTTCTCAGGCAGTATCACTACGGAAGTAGATTGCCCCATCTTCCTTCCAAGGAGTGGCTGGTGGGTTTGAACCTCCAGCCTTCTGGTTAGCAGTCAAGTGCCTTA
>NW_006922079.1:1700089-1700675 GCF_000298275.1 Orycteropus afer afer | reverse complement strand
GGTCCAATAACTTTATGTGTATAATCTGAATTCCCAGGTGTATAATGGGGCTGACAAGGGGCAAGGTTGTAGTCACTGCTTGGTCACAGCCAGCTGTCCAGAGGGACTGAGTACTTGAACCTGTGGGCTCGGGACCATAGTCACAGAGGACAATCAAGCTCAATTGGCATAACATACTACACAAAACATTGTTCCACCTCCTACTGTAGCAAGTAGTGACTGAGATCTTAAAAGATTGCAAGCTGCCATCTAGATGCAACGATGGGTCTCTTCTCGTCCAGAGCCAAGAAGAATGAAGAAAACCAAAAATCATGGAAACAACTAGTCCTAGCAACTGGTACACCATCCTATCTGCAGCCTTACAACTATGAGACCAGAAGAAATAGATGGTGCTCGGCTAGTACTGGCAACCACTTGGAAGAGGATCTTTGTAGGAGATCCTGGATAGGCAGGGAGAACAATGTGGAACAAAACTCAAAATCAATTTGGGAAAAAAAAAAAAAAGCAAGGAATAGGTTTGCTGGCCCGAGGGAGCGTGGTGGAACCTTCAGGTCTGGAATTGAACGCACACCTGTAGCTTCCAGCC
>NW_006922079.1:1694343-1699989 GCF_000298275.1 Orycteropus afer afer | reverse complement strand
AACAAAACTCAAAATCATTTTGGGAAAAAAAAAAAAAGCAAGGAATAGGTTTGCTGGCCCGAGGGAGCGTGGTGGAACCTTCAGGTCTGGAATTGAACGCACACCTGTAGCTTCCAGCCAACCAATAGACAGGCATATCAGTTGAGCATTTACCTGAGGTAGATACACTTCTTGGAGAGAATAAGCATGAAAGAAAAAAGGGTTGCTCAGGCACTGGGAGACACCTCAGGGAGTAGGAGTACATGGAGAGATGGACACAGGGAAGAGGTAACTATCGGGAGGAAGTGGGAGGGGAGATAATGCATTGTGCTAAATTGTGGTCAATGTCATGAGACAAACTGTGTGTGAACTGCTGTGTGGAAAGTGTATTTGCTCTGTAAATTTTCACCCAAATCACAATAAAAAAAAGAAAACAGAGGGTTGAAAAGGGTGTGGCCTATTAATTGCCTCCATGAACAACTCCCTGCTTTACCAGGAGACTGGAAGAACTGGATGGTGCCTTGCTACCATTACTGAACATATTGATCAAAGAATCCATGGTAGAATCCTGATCAGAAGGGAGGTAATGTAAAACAGAATTTCAAATTCTTGTGGACTCTAGACTTTCTGGAGTGATGTGGAATGGATGAGACACTGAAACTATTGCCCTGAGATAATCTTTAAACCTTAATCCAAAAGTATCCCCTGAAATAATCTTTAAACCTTAAACCAAAAATATCCCCTGAAGTCATCTTAAAATCCAACAATAGTTTAACTAGTAAAATAGTTGGCTTTAAGCACTATACTTTTTAAGAATTATCTGTAGGGCATCAAATTGACAGCAGCAGCTGGGACAATTTGTGAGGAACTGTAGCATGCTGTGAATTTATGTTAATGAGGGAGGAACAACTCAAAAAGGGGAGAGAATGGTGGCACAACTCAAAGAATGTAATTAGTGTCACTAAATTGTACATGTGAAAACTGTAGAATTGGTTTATGTATGCTTTGTTGTATGCACTCAACAACAAAATTAAAAATTTAATATTTTGTATTTATAATTTATATAATTTTTAACAAAATAAAAAGTTTAGAGGGAAAAATTGCAAACATGCTAACAGCACTGTGACTGGTCATTCAGAAAACAAAAACTGAGTTCTAAAGCTATTTATAGTATAATCCTGATTTTGAACAAAGCAATTTATAGAGTTCCTGGGTGGTATAGATTGTTAACACACTCAGCTGCTAACTGAAAAGTTGAAGGTTTGAGTCTATGCAGAGGCACCTTGGAGGATAAACCAAAACCAAAACCAAACACACTGCCATCTAGTTGGACCCGACTCATAGAGACCCCTCCTTGGGTTTCCAAGGTAGTATCACTATGGAAATAGATTGCCCAACCTTCCTTCTGGGGAGTGGCTGGTAGGCTTGAACCACCAGCCTTCTGGTTAGCAGTCATATCCCTTAGGCACTATGCCACCAGGCCATTGGAAACTCTGTGGAGTACAGTTCTAACCTGACACTCATGGGGTTGCCATGAGTCAGCATTGACTCAATGGCAACTTTCTTTTTTTTTTTTTTTAATTTATAAACATATGTATATGGAAGAATGAAGGAGCTCTGGTAGCATAGTGGCTATGGCACTTGACTGCTAACCAGAAGGCTGGTGGTTCAAATCCACCAGCCACTCCTCAGAAGGAAGATGGGGCAATCTACTTCCGTAGTGATGCTGCCTCGGAAACCCAAGGAGGGGTCGCTATGAGTTGGGTCTGACTCGACGGCAAACAACAACAACAACAACAACATGGAAGAATGACAATTGTCATTGTATGTTGGTGTGAGTTACATTTTTGTGTCAGCTTGGCTGGGCTATGGTTTTGAGTAGTTTGGTAGCTGTATGTAGGTATCCCCATGATGAGATTGTAATCTCATCCGTGGTGGAATCTGCTGTGAGCAGCTTATCAGTTGAAGAGGAGTTGCCGTTGGGATGTGGCCTTCTTCCAGTTTATATGGCAAAGCTTTGAGAAAGATCTCTAGATTTTTGGCACATCTAGATCCTGCATTTGGCCAAGTCTTCATCTCTAGTTCCTGGACTTGAACCAGGGACCTGCCATGTTGCCTACCAATCTTGGATTATGCCATTTTTAAGTACCAACCTTGAGTTCGTCAGCCTCAGCAGCCAGCAGCTGCCTGGGTTCAGAGATGCCTCCAGCTCCAGTGGGTCTGGAACAAGAATCAGAGCCAAACCCCAAGGTCAATGGCCTTAACCCAGCCCCTAGAGCTGGTACTCTGAACATGTGCTTTTAGTCTCCTAAACAGTAAGAGAATAAATTTTTGGTTGTAAAGGCCATCTACTTGCAGTATTTCTCTTAAAACGGCACTATAGAACTAAGACAGGTGGTACACAAGAAGCCCTGGTGACATACTGGTTAAACACACAGCCACTAACTGAAAGGTTAGCAGTTTCAACCCACCAGCTGCTCCATGGAAGAAGAATGTGGCAGTCTACTCCATGAAAATTTACAGCCTTGGTAACTCTTATGAGGCAATTCTACTCTGTCTTGTAGAGTCACTATGAGTTGGAATAGATACCGATCACAGAAGTTTTTTGTTTTTTGTTTTTTTGGTATGACTGTAGCTAATTAAAAAAAAAGTTACACTTTTGTATTTCTCAAGTTTTCTTCATTGAATATTTTAAGTTCACTGTAGTAATAATAAGAAAAATACTTTACTTAAAGAAGGGCAGAGAGACCCAGGATGCCCACCATGTGAAGTGAAGGTGGTGCTGTCTTTATCAGTGGTTCCTAAAATCTGCATTGCTAGCTCCACAGCATTTGTTTGTTTGCTTGTGTTTTGGGTTTGTTTTTGAGATAATGACGGAGTAAAGATTATTGATCAGACTCAGTGTTACAAACTTTTGCAAGCTTCAACAAACACACTTTTTTTTTAGTATCACATTGTGGTTCTAATTGTCATTACAGCAGAAGTTCACAGGCCAGAAACCTTTGAGTAGGAAGGTAATCATGAACTCTTGACTGTATTTGTGATTCTCAGTATTTTTCCAGCCCAACATACCTGAGGCATCTACCAAATTCATAAGTGTGCATGATTTATTAGTGACTTGTTTTCAATGGGATGGAGAAGGTGAATGTTTTTGAAAATGCCCCTCCCACGTTCACCACTTTTGAACATCACTGGATGGAGTCATAACTGAGTTTCATTTTGCCCAGATTAAAAGAGACTCAATGATAGATTGGTGGGGAGTAAGGAAGGAAGAGCGTTTCATTTGTTTTTTGGTAGATGAGGGGAAGCAGGGTTTGTATGTTTTTTTAACTTTTCGTTATGGAAAATTCCCAGCTTATAAAGCAAACCAAACCCATCAAGTTGATTCCAACTCATAGTGACCCCCTTTGGGTTTCCAAGGTAGTAAATCTTTATGGAAGTAGATTCCCTCATCTTCTTCCTGCAGAACAACTGGTAGGTTTGAACTGCTGACCTTCTGGTTAGCAACCAAATGCCTGACCCACTACACCACAGTAAGTCCATAGCATATACGAAGGAAACATAATAATGTAACGAAGTCCCATGCACTGCCCTTCTCCCACTTTTAACACTTAGTTGTCACAGCATTCTGCCATTCTTACATTATCTCATCCCCACTCTGTGGTTACTACTATCATTGTAGTTGTTCTTACTTTAGGTAAAATTTATGGTCAGATGTACCAGTATTAGCAGTACAATTTAGACTAAGGGTTATACCTGTATGATACTAGGTATTATGATTACATAACATTCCCATCATTACATAAAACATCTATCATTACATAAAACATTCCCATCTTCCCAGAAAGTTCCCCTGATGCCTTTCTCCATCATTCTGGTGTTGGAGGGATTGTTTGTTTATATTTGAATCCTCTGAGAGTGCCTAAATAGTTTTTGTTTGTGTATGGGGTCACCTAGTTGATTCTGTGAACTGAAAAACATGTCTGAGGGAAGTGGCACTGTCTTAGTCTCAAAATAACACAATCCCAACCCTTGGTTTTCAAATTCATTTAGATTATGTTTTCATTAATAAATTTTATAACGTTAAAGTGATACGGATCATGTAGCAAGTTTTATGTTTGAGTTACATTTAAGGTGTCTGAGTTTGTGATTTGTGGGTTTTCTAGTTATTTTATTTTTTGTTTGTTTTTTCTTTTAAAGAATCCTCGCAAGGCTCGTGTAACTCGACGTTTCATTGTAGTGGAAGGGTTATATATGAATACTGGAACTATTTGTCCTCTTCCAGAATTGGTAAGAAACCATATTAATTCATTATTTTAGTATTTAGACTTTTTAACAGATGTACCTTTTGTTTACTACCACACAGCATTTTCCAAGCATACCAGAAAAATTGATTAACATTAAATGCCAGTGCTGATCTTTGAAGAGTAATTAACATTCAGTTATATAAAAATCACCTTTTTGGGGATTTAGTTTGCATATAATAAAATACACCTATTTTAAGGGTATAGTTTGTCACCACTGTCGCAGTCAAGATGCAGAACATTTTTGTCACCTCAAAAAGTTTCCTCATTTAACTTGACTAGTAAAAAATGTCTACCTTATTGGAAGTCCTAGCCAGGGCAACAAGGCAAGAAAGGGAAATCAAAGGCATCTAGATTGGTAAGGAAGAAGTAAAACTGTCCCTATTTCCTGATGATATGATCCTATGCATAGATAAACCAAGAGACTATATAAACCAAGAAAACTGCTGGGACTAATTGAGTAACCACAGTGGCAGGATACAAGATCACCATACAAAAATCGGTACACCAGCAAAAAGATTGCTGAAAAGGAAATCAATACCATTTATAATAGCTACCAAAAAATAAAATACTTGGGAATAAATCTTACCAGGGACACAAAAGGCCTATACAAAGAAAACTGCAAAACACAGCTTCAAGAAACCATAAGAAATCTACATAAATGGAAGAACATACCATGGATGGGAAGACTGAACATTGTGAAAATGTCAATACTACCCAAAGCAATCTATATATTTAATGCAATCCCAATCCAGATCCCATAAAAATTCTTTAAGGATATGGCGAAACTAGTCACTAATTTTATATGGAAAAGAAAGAGACTGCAGATGAGCAAAGCACAAAGAAGAAAGTAGGAGATCTCACACTCCCAGATCTCAAAACCTACTATACAGCCACAGTAGTCAAAACAGCCTGGGTATTGGTACATTGACAGACACGTAGACTAGTGAAATAGAATCAAGAACCCTGAAATTGTTCTCCCTTTCTATCAAGGATCTCCTACATAGATCCCCTTTCAAGTGGATAACAGTGGTAGCTGGGCACCATCTAGTTCTTCTGGTCTCATAGTCATATAGGCTGCCGATCAGATGGTGTACCAGTCGCTAGGACTAATTGTTTCCATGAGTTTTGGTTTTCTTCATTCTTCTTTGTTCTGGATGAGGAGAGACCCATAGTTGCATCTAGATGGCAGCTTGCTAGCTTTTAAGATACCAGTGGCTACTCCCATGTTCATCGCAGCACTATTTACAATAGCCAAAAGATGGAAACAGCCTAGGTGTCCATCAACTGAGGAATGGATAACCAAACTATGGTACATACACACAATGGAATTGACTGCTAACCAGAAGGTTGGCGGTTCAAA
>NW_006922079.1:1679973-1693729 GCF_000298275.1 Orycteropus afer afer | reverse complement strand
GGGCAAGGTTGTGGTCACTGCTTGGTCACAGCCCGCTACCCAGAGAGACCGAGTAGTTGAACCTGTGGGCTTGGGACCATAGTCGCAGGGGTCATCAAACTCAATTGGCATAACATACTACACAAAACATTGTTCCACCCTCAGCTTGGCATTATGCTGTTTTTAAGAACTATCAATGGGATCAGATTGATAACAGCAACTCACAAGATTGTATAGGAACCTTCAAATTTTAAGAACTATCAGTGGGATCAGATTGACAACAGCAACTCACAAAATTATGTAGGAACCTTAGGGAACAGTGAATTTATGCTCACAGAACAACTCAGAAAACAAATGGGTATACTACTCGAAGAATATAATCAATGTGATTAAACGGTACATGTAGAAATTGGAATTGGTATGTTTTGCTATGTATTTTCTCAACAACAACAACAACATACACTTTAAAAAAATTTTTTAAATAAATTTTTAAAAATTTCCTCATGCTACTTTGTAGTCAGTCCCCCCATCCCTGGCCCCAGGAAATCATTGATCTACTTTATGTTACTATACATTAATTTTATTTTTTGTATAATTGCATACAAATGAAATCATACAATATCTGTTTCGTGAAACTCAGCTTTTTAGCAGTTAAAGCAGTAAACTCTGATCATAAAAATTTGCTTTTTAATTGAAGTGAAAAAGTGTAAAATTGATCATTTTAAAGTGTGCAATTCAGTGACATTTAATACATTGGCAGTGGTGTGCCACCCTCAAATATATCTAGTTCCAAAACCTTTTCATCACCCCAAAGGTGACCCTGTACCCCTTATGCAGTTACTTCCCAATGCTTCTTTTCCCTACCCCCTGGCAATCACCAATCTGTTTTCTGTCTCTATGGACTTACCAGTGTGGACTTATATATGTCCACTTATATTTCATATAAGTGGAATTATACAATGTGTGACCTTTTGTGTCTACCTTCTTTCACTTAGCATAGTGTTTTCAAGTTTCATTAACCCTGTAGCGTGCAGAATCAGTACTTCATTCCTTTTTATGGGTGAATGAAACTCTATTGTACACTTATACCATGAATTTTTATTTTATTTTTATTTTATTCATTCATTCATCTGTTGATGGACATTTGTTGTTGTTGTTGTTGTTATGTGCCATCGAGTCAGACCTGACTCATAGTGACCCCTTCTTGGGTTGCCAAGGCATTATTACTACGGAAGTAGATTGCCCAACCTTCCTTCCGAGGAATGGCTGGTGGGTTTTAACTGTCAACCTTCTGGTTAACGGTCAAGTGCCTTAGACACAATGCTACCAGAGCTCCTGATGGACATTTAGGTTATATAAATAGTCCTGCTAAACATTTAGGTACAAGTATTTGGTATTTGTTTTCCATTCTTTTGGATATACCTAATTGTGTAATTATTGGATTATATAATAATATAATAACTCTAATACAGTATTCAGAAGCTGACAAACTACACAAGTTTACATTTCTACTAGCAATGTATAAAGGTTACAGTTTTTCCATATTCTTGCCAATACTTATTATTTTTACTATAGCCATCCTAGTAGGTGAAATGGTATCTCATTGTAATATTGATTTATATTTCCTCAATGACTATTAGGGGTTCTGGTAGCATAGTGCCTAAGGCACTGACTGCTAACCAGAAGGCTGGGGATTCAAACCCACTAGCCACTCCTCGGAAGGAAGGTTGGGCAATCTACTTCCGTAGTGATAACCGCCTGGGAAACCCAAGGAGGGGTTGGAAACCCAAGGAGGGGTCGCTGTGCGTCAGGTCTGACTCTATAACACACAGTGACTATTGATGTTGAGCATGTTTTCATGTGGTAATTGGCCATTGGTTTATCTTCTTTAGAGAAATGTGTACTTGAATACTTTACCCATTTTTTGATTGAGTTTTTTTGTTGTTGACCTTGAGAGTTCTTGAGTATTCTGGATACTAGACTGTCATGAGAGAGATGATTTGCAAATATTTTCTCCCATCCTGTCTTTTCACTTTCTTAATAATGCCCTTTGATGTGCAAAAGTTTTTTTTTTTTTTTTTTTTTATTTTTTCTATTTCTTTATTTGGTACTTGTGCTTTTGGTATCATGTCAAAGATTCCATATATTTATCAAATATATGATTGGCAAATATTTTCTCCCATTAGGTGGGTTATCTTTTCACTTTCTTGATAATGTCCTTTGATGTGCAAAAGTTTTTTTTTTTTTTTTTTTTTATTGTTATTACTTATTTATGTGAAATCCAGTTTAGTGTTTCCTTTGTTTTTTAGGCTTTTGGTGTCATAAATGTAAAAATCCATTTCCTAAGGCAAAGTCATGAAGATAGAACCCTGCATTTTCTTTTAAGAGTTTTATTATTTTAATTCTTATATCTAAATGTCATCGTTGTTGTTATGTGCCATTGAGTTAAACCTGACTCATAGTGACCCCTCCTTGGGTTTCTGAGGCATTATCACTATGGAAGTAGATTGCCCAGCCTTCCTTCCAAGGAGTGGCTTGTGGGTTTGAACCACCAGCCTTCTGGTTAGTAGTCAGATGCCTTAGGCACTACGCTACCAGAGTTCTATGTCTAAATGTTACTGATCCATTTTTAGTTGATTTTTGTATATGTGTATATGTTGTAAGGTAAGGATCCAATGTCAGTCTGCATGTGAATATCCCACTTTTTTCAGCTCTATTTGTTGAAAAGACTGTTCCTTCCCCATTGACGTCACTGTCAAAAGATTTCACTAGAAGAATAAAAAGAGAACCTACAGTCTGGAGGAAAAATTTTGGCAGTGACATATTGGACAAGGGACTTATCTCTAAACTTCAATACTTCAACAACAAAAAGATGAAAAAACAATTTAAAACATGGGCAGAGGACATTAACAGTTCAGCAAAGAAGATATTCAGGTAGCCAGCAAATGCTTGAATAAATGCTTACAATTATTAGACATTAAAAAAAAAAAAAAAAAAGCGCAGTACCATCGAGTCAGTTCTGACTCATAGCAATCATTTGGGCAGAGTAGAACTGCCCCATAGGGTTTCAAGGCTGTATGTAAATCTTTACTAAAGCAGACTGCCTCATCTTTTCTCATGCAGAGTACCTGGTGGACCACTGACCTTTTAGTTGGCAGCCAGATGGATTAACCATTCTGCCACCACAGATCCTTAGAGATGCAAATGAAAACAACAATGAGATATCATCTGACTGCAGCATTAATAACAAAGTTCAGAAAACAACAAATTCTGGTGAGAGTGTAGAGAGATTGGAAGCTTCATGCACTGCTGGTAGATCTGTAATGGGGCAACCACTGTAGAAAACCATATGGTGCTTCCTTAAAAAGTTGGAAATAGAAATACCTTGTGATATAGCAGTCCCACTGCTAGGTATATATCCTACAGAAATAAGAGCTGTGACATGAATAGATATATACACAACCATGTTCATCACAGCACTAGTTGTAATAGCAAAAACATGGAAACAACCTAAGTGCCCATCAGTAGATGAACATTAAAGAATAATGATGAATCTGCAAAATACCTGGTAGCATGGATGAACCTGGAGGACATTAGGCTGAGTGAAACTAGTCAATCACAAAAAGACAAATATTGTATGAGATCACTATTATAAGAAAAGAAAAGGTTTACACACAAAGAAACATTTGCAGGTTATGGAGAATGAGAGGGGAAGGGAGAGTTAATTGCTAACTAGAGATTAGATGCTTGTTAACTTGGGTGAAAAGAAAGGCAACATAAAATAAGGGGAAGGTCAACACAGAATGATCGAGGCAAAGAAGGAGACTGGGAAGAACGAAGTTAATTGTAACAAAGGTAAATACTACTACATGCACAATCCTACAATAATAGTAATAACAATAATCTATGAGTAAATACATAGACAGACACTAAAACTGAACAGGTGTTAGAGGGCGAAAGGGACTACACCCACGATTATATATATGTATATTGATTGTAAAGGATGTTTTTATATGTGCTACAAATATATCCATAAATATAGTAGTGTATACAGTGGACAAAATTATGAAAAATTTTTAGTCATAATCAAACACCTCAAGGGAATGAGTTGCTGAGTCTGGAGTTTCAGAAGTATGGTCTCAGGGGACATCAAGGTCAGTTGACTTAACACAGTCCACAAATACAGTGTTCTACATCTGACTTTGTTGAATAATACTGAAAGTACCATGGACTGCTAAATGAACTAACAAATCTGTCCTAGAAGAAGTGCAGCCAGAATGCTCCTTGGAAGCTGGAATGTCCAGACTTCATCTCACCTGCTTGGCCATGTAGTCAGAAGGGATCATTCTCTGGAGAAAGATACCATGCTTGGTAAAGTGGAGGGTTAGCAAAAAAGGGGAAGGCCCTCAACAAGGTGGATTGACACAGTGGCAGCAACGCTGGGCTCAGGTGTAGCAAGGATCATGAAGCTGGCACAAGACTGGGCATTGTTTCATTCCGCTGTACATAGGTCATGATAAGTCGGAGACAACTCAATGGCACCTGACAACAACAACACATCTTACTTTGATGACCAGTTACTGAGGTCTTAAAAGCTTGCGAGCAGCCATCTAAAGTGCAACCATTGGTCTCTCCCCATCTAAAGCAAAGAAGAGTCAAGTAAATCAAAGATACATGGAAACAGTCCAGAGGGAGTAATGGACCATGCAGACCTCAGCCTCCACAACCCTGGGATGGAAAAATTAGATGACGCCCAGCTACCATGGCCAACCACTCTGAAAGGGATCACAATAAAAGGTCCTGGATAGAGTGGGAGAATAATGTACAAGAAAACTCAAAGTCATAAAAAAAGACCAGGATTACTAGTCTGATAAAGGTGGTGAAACCCCTGAGACTGTGCCCCTTAGACATAGTTTAGCCTGCAGTTACCCCTATGACTCATCTTTTTCAACCAGACAATAATGGGCCTTCAAGGTGAACAATAACACCAGGGAATTATTCATCCCTTAAAACAATCAACCTTTATGAGCTCAAAAGGGCAGCTTTTGCCCAGGGATACAGCTTAGAGGGCAGGAAGGGATAGGAAAGAAGGATGAATGGAAACAGTAAGTACAGGGTAGAAGTGGGTAGCGTGCTGTTACATTGTAGGGACTTCAGTCAGTGTCTCAAAACAAAATATTAACAAGGGTGTTCCGGTAAGATGGCAAAATAGGCAGAAAGACTGCACAGACCCGCTTCAATAAAGAAAAGCTAAACCAACTAACAAAACAGATACAGAAGATAATCCTGGACCCCTGAGCCTTGAAGGGAAGGATATAGAAGTGGACTAAACTCCAACTAGCAGAAGAATTTGCATGAAAACACTGAAAAAGGAGACATACAGAGCTGCGGTCCGCCAGTGATCCTGACGGCACAGACAGCCAAGTGGTGGTAGAACCTAAGAATTAACCTAAACAGCCTTGCTAGCCAGGGACTGCACAGAGGTCTGCTCTGGTGGCTGGGGAATAAAAGGGGAAGCAGCAAAGAGGATAGCAGGCTGAGCTGTGACCTTTGTCTGTCTGGAGGGTGCAGCCAATTTGAATGTTTACGAGCGGCATGACCATTTTGGATATTTAAAGCAACAGCATTCTCCCAGATTCCAGGAACTGAAGAACAACCTCCACTTAACCAAGAACCCCAAGGACATTCCAGGCCCAGACAACTGAAAAGGTGTAACATTCCCCTTGTTACTCTTTTACCACACACCCTCTTGGTGAATGGAGGTGCAGCCATCCCCCACTCCTACCCATCTTCTGGGCTGTCAGGATCTCCATCCCAGTCTGTATGCTACGATGGAACCTTGGTGCCCTGCACTGCCCTCCCCTGATTTTTTTTTTTTTCTGTTTTGTGTTTTTTAGTTTGTTTATTTTTGTCTGTTTTAAAACTACTATTATTACTTTTGTCCTTTTTACAATTATTCTTTATTCGTCCCCTCCCCGGTTCTAGTTTTCAGCATTTTCTCCTTTCCTCTGTTCTTGGTTGCAATTTTTTCTTTCTTTCTCATGATTAACCCTATTCCTTGTTTTTCTTTTTGCGTTTTTCCCATGTTTTTCTTCATCTCCTTCTCTATTGCCCTATTCCCAGATTTTACAGTGTTCTTTTTTTCTTCTTCTTTTTTCCCCCTTTTTTTTTGGGTTACTGTTCTTTTGTGTTTACATGGTGTATTTTGTATCCATGTACTTTTACATTTTGGATGGTTATTCAGTTCTTATTTTTGTATAACTGAGTGGAAGACAGCAACAGTTCCCAGGCACACGTCCTGCAGCTTCATTTACAGAGAGCCAACACTTCTTCTCAACCAAAGGGCCAACGATAAACAACTACCAAGAATCTGACTCGCACTTGGCTGCTCTTCATGAACAGTTAACAGAGACCTAAATACAACAATGCCACGATGTTTCAGAGGCAACAGACCATCACAGTCCACACAAAGAAGCAAGATAAAGTGGTAGAAACAAGGGAGCAGGATACAGATCCAGAACACATCCCTGAGGAAGAAGCAGCATTACAACTCCCTGATAAGGAATTCAAAAGAATTGTATTTAGATATCTTCAAAGGATTGAGAGGCAGACCAAGGAAAACAAACAAAAACCCCTAGAAGGATTTTGGAAGAAAATACAAGGACAAAATGACAAAATAAATGAAAAATTAGAAATGATTCAAAATCTGCAGATAGAAATCCAGCAGATTAATACAAAATTGTCAGAAATAGATGAACACATTGAAAGGCGAAAGGAATAGAATTGATGCAATGGAAGACAGAATTAATGAGATTGAAGACAAATAACCTGAATGCTTCTTTGGAAAGGGATCAATCAGAAAAAAGATCAAAACAAAATGAAGAAAGCCTAAGGTTCATGTAGGATACCATCAAAAAGAATACCTTCATGTCATTGGAATTGCAGAACAGGAAGAGAAAAATAAAACCACTGAGAAAATTTTCCAACATTTTTTGGAGGAAAACTTCCATGGTATGATGAAAGATGAGAATATATCCACTCAGGAAGTACAATGAACCCCAAACAGGATAGACCCCAAAAGAAAATCACCAAGACATATCATCATCACACTCATCAAAACCTAGGACAAAGACAGAATCCTGAAAGCAGTACAGAAAAAACAAAAAGTTACCTACAAAGGACAACCAGTAAGAATAAGTTCTGATTTCTCAGCAGAAACCATGCAAGCGAGGAGGCAATGGGATGGTATATATAAGACCCTGAAAGAGAACAATTTTCAACCAAGAATTATATACCCGGCAAAATTGTCCCTCAAATATGATGATGAAATTAGGAAATTTCCAGATAAGCAGAAACTAAGGGAATTTATTAAAACCAGACCAATCTTACAAGAGATGCTAAAGGGAGTCCTTTGAACAGAGAACCAAAAATAGCAAATAACAACTGACCGTTAATACATAAGATGACATAACCCAGAAACCACAGCTATGGGCATGTCCAAAGTAAAATAAACTTACAAGATTGAAGAGGGGAGTCAGAGACATCAATTGCCAAGTGAGGACAAACAACTACAAACCAAAAAGGGAAAATAATGTGTAGTTACAAAATTTGTAAGTGGTGAGGAAGTCAAGAGAGTTGCAAGATTGAATGTACTGTTATAAACTCAGGGAGAAAATTATAAATCATAGGGTAACCTCAAAGAAAAATGAGAAACCTTCACATCAAAATAAAAGAGGACAAGCACAAATATTCAGCAAATACTATAGCAACAGCAAGAAAAGAAATGATAACACGATGCTTTTTTTTTTTTTGAAAGTTAATGGAAACATATTTTATTTTAAATAAGACATAAAGGCAAAATGCCAAGAATTAAAATATAATCTGAAAAGTTTTAATTTCATACTTGGATATTTTTTTGAAAAGTAAGTAATTCCTAAAATCATGAAAACATGATAAAGTAACTACATAAGAAAAACTGGACATTTAAGTCATTTCATTCTTTCATAATATTAAACCATGAAACAAACGTATTACAAACAGTTCTTGGGTTACAAACATCCGACTTATATACAGCTTGTAGTTACAAACCAACCCCACTAAAGCTTATCATGTAAAAAATTCAAGATATCGACAATGGTTCTGTTTTTACAGGCACTACTTTGCAGGTACATCAAAGCATTATTATTACTGTTTTGTTATGTTAAAGATGTTTCAATGTATCTGGAAGAGTCTCTTTATGTTTTTTACGTATAGAAAGATACACCATATACCATATACAAGAGAAATATTTGATTAACTGACGTTAGACAGGAATCATATTTAACTACTGCACTTAAGTACAAATTTGACTTAATGACAGACTTAGGAACAGAACTCATTTATAATTCAAGGACTGCTTGTAATAAAAACAGTCTTCAGATAGCATATTTCATAAGGTACATTAAAAACAGTACAAATGTTTACAAAGAACATTTAATTTAAATTTCACAGTTGTTGACAAAATGGTACTTGAAAGACCCACCCATAAATGGAAATAAGAGTCTTGTCAAACCATGGTGAAGAATAATATATACCACAATGTTAAAACCTCATAGCTCTTTATAGGAAAATCAATAAAGATAACTTAATCTTTCTGGAAAAAAAAAGTATTTACCATTACAAATTTCAAGTATAACTTTTATATATTAATTCAATAAGGAATACATTTAAATCTTGCAATGTCAAAATGTCCATCTATTTTGTGGAAAACAATAAAAAAGGTAAACATTTTGAATATGTGTACATCAAAACCAAAAAGTTAGTTTTTACTTTTTCCTTTATTGGCAACTTTGGGTGCATTTTTACTTTTGAGTTCCCAGAGAGCATTTTTTATAAATCTTGAAACTGCACCTTTGTCCAGTTTGCCAGCCTTTTTCTTGTCTGTTATTTCCTTGACTCTGTTCATGAACACTCTAATTCTTTCCAATTCCTGCTTTACTGGGTGTTCTTAGGGCTAACTCCCTGAGTAGCCAAATAAACCCAAAACATTGAATTTAATGTGTACATAGAAACTAAATCTACTTTTGCTTGTTCAAGTGGATCCAGCTTCTGCAACAACTCATTTCTAGAAATAGACATCATGGTCTTCAGCATGTCATCCACAGCACCAATGGAGTTCTCGAATGCCGATAAATACTCATGAATTTCTGCTGGATAGTCTTCATTAATTTCTTCATTTGCCATCATGACCAACTCAAACCTCAGCTTTGAATGATAACTCATTGGCCTTCCCCTCCGTCTTCCGGAAAACCGATAACACGATTCTTAAACATAATGAACTCAGCACAGAAAATAATATGGGAAAAAAAAAAACAGGGACACCATGAAAAAACACATAACAAAATGACAGCAACACATGCGTACTTGTCAGTAATTACACTGAATGTTAATGGATTAAATGCACCACTCAAGACAGAGAATTTCAGATTGGATAAGGAAACAAAACCCATCTATATGCTGTCTACAAGAGACACTTCTTAGATACAAAGACAAAAATAGACTAAAAAATCAAAGGTTGGAAAAAGATATATCAAGGAAATGGCAACAGTAAGAGAGCAGGAGTGGCAATGTTAATTTCTGATCAAATTGACTTTAAGACAAAAATCACCATACAAGACAAGAAAGGGCATTATATAATGATTAAAGGATCAATTGAACGTAAAGATATAACCATAATAAGTATCTTTTGACTCAATTAAAGAGCCCCAAATTATATAAATCAGACTTTAAAAGAATTGAAAAGGCAAATAGATGACTCCACAGTCATAGTGGGAGATTTTAATACATCCCTTTCAATGAAACATAGAACAACTGGAAAGAAACTCAACAGAGATGCAGAAGAGCTAAACAGTACAACCCACCAACTTGACCTTATAGACATCTACAGAGCACTTCACACAACAACAGCACAATATACATTCTTTTCCAGTACACATGGAACATTTTCCATGGTAGACCACATGTTAGGCCATAATGCAAGCCTTAATAAATTTGAAAACATTGAAATACTGCAAAGCATCTTCTCAGATCATAATGCTGTCAAATTAGAAATCAGCAATAGGAAGGTCAATGTAAAAAGAGTAAAACACATGGAGGGGGAACAACACTCTCCTCGAGAAAGATTGGGTTAGAGAAGAAATAAAAATTGAAATTCAAAAATTCCTTGAATCAAATGAGAATGAAAACACAGCATACCAAAATCTTTGGGACACAGCAAAAGCAGTGATCAGAGGCCAATTTATACCAATCAATGCACACATCCAAAAAGAAAGAGCCAAAATCAACACTTTAAATCAACATCTCCAACAGTTAGAAAAAGAACAGCAAGAAAAGCCTACAGTCATCAAAAGAAAGGAAATAATAAAGTTTTGAGCAGAAATCAATGAAACAAAATAGAAGGGCAATAGAAAGAATCAACAAGACCAGAAGTTGGTTTTTTGGAAAGATGAATAACATTGACAAACCACTGGCTAATTTAACCAAGGAAAACAGGGAGAGAATACAAATAACATGAATAAGAAACGAAATGGGTGACATCACAACAGAACCAACTTAAATAAAAAGAATACTATCAGGATACTATGAAGAACTGTACCCCCAAAAATTTGAAAATCTGGAAGAAATGAACAGATTTCTAGAAACACACCACTTACTTAAACTAACACAGACTGATGTGGAAAGTTGAACAGATCCATAGCAAAAGAAGAAATTGAACAGGTCATCAAAAAATTACCAACTAAAAAGAGTGCTGGCCTAGATGGTTTCACGGGAAATCTACCAAATATTCGGAGAAGAACTGACACCATTCCTGCTCAAACTGTTCCACAACATAGTAAAGGATGGAATCCTCCTGAGCTCTTTTGATGTAGCAAGCATAACCTTGATACCAAAACCAGACAAAGACATCACTCAAAGGGAAAGCTACAGACCAATATCCCTCATGAATATAGATGCAGAAATCTTCAACAAAATCCATGCCAACAACATATGAAGAAAATCATTCATTATGACCAAGTGGGGTTCATAACAGGTATGCAAGGATGGGTCAACATTAGAAAAACAATCAATGTCATTCACCACATAAATAAAACAAAGGAGAAGAATCACATGATCATATCAATTGATGCATAAAATGCATTTGATAAAATCCAACATCCATTCCTGATCAAAACTCTCAGCAAAATAGGAATAGAAGGGACATTCCTCAACATAATAAAGGGCATCTATGCCAAACCAACAGCCAACAGTATACTCAGTGGAGAGAGACTGAAACCATTCCTCTTGAGAATGAGCCAGAAAAGGATGCCCTCTATCACCACTTCTATTCAACCTTGTACTGGAAGTCCCAGCCAGGGCCATGATGCATGAAAGGGAAATCAAAGGCATCCATATTGGAAAGGAAGAAGTCAGACTATCCTTGTTTGCTGATGATATGATCCAAACCTAGAAAACCCAAGAGACTCAGTCAAAAATCTACTGGAACTAATTGAGAGACTTAGCATTGTGGCAGGGTGTAAGATCAGCATCCAAAAATCAGTTGGATTCCTCTACACCAGCAAAGAGATTGCTGAAAAAGAAATAAGGAACTCAATACCGTGTACGATAGCTACCAAAAAAAAAAAAAATAAAACACTTGGCAATAAACCTTACCAGGGACACTACAGACCTCTATAAAAACCATAGACAAGTATTTCAAGAAAACATGAGATCTACATAAATGGAAGAACATCCCATGCTCGTGGATAGGAAGACTGAACATTGTGAAAATGTCAGTTCTACCCAAAGCAATCTACACATTCAATACAATCCCAATCGAGATCCCATCACCACTTTTTAAGGATATGGAAAAATCTGTGACTAACTTTATATGGAAAGGAAAGAGACCTCACATAAGCAAAGCACTATTAAAAAACAAAGTAGGAGGTCTCACACTGCCACATCTCAAAACCTGCTATACAACCACAGTAGTCAAAACTGCCTGATATTGGTACAATGACAGACACATAGAGCAATGGAATAGAATTGAGAACCCAGAAATAGATTCATCGACCTACGGTCAGCTGATCTTTGACAAAGGGCCAAAATCCATTAAATGGGGAAGAGACTCTTTGTTTAATAAATGGTACTGGCAAAACTGGATATCCATTTGCAGAAAAATGAAACAAAATCTGTATCTCACACCATACACAAAAACGAACTTCAAATGGATCAAAGACTTAAATGTGAAACCTAAACCTATAAAGTTCCTCAAGGAAAAACTAGGGGCAAGTTTGTTGTTGTTGTTGTTGTTGTTGTTGTTGTTGTTGTTAAGTGCCGTCGAGTCGGACCCAACTCATAGCACTCCCTCCTTGGGTTTCCGAGGCAGTATCACTTAGGAAGTAGATTGCCCCATCTTCCTTCCGAGGAGTGGCTAGAGACCCTTATAAATAGACTATCAAACATAACCCAAAATGCACAAACAGCAGAAGAGAAACCAGATTATTGGGACCTCCTAAACATCAAATTTTCATGTGTTTCCAAAGACTTCTCCAAAAGGGTCAAAAGAGAACCTACAGATTGGGAGAATATATTTGGCAATGACATATCTGACAAGGGACTTATCTCTAGAATTTATAGAAAACTCCAACACCCCA
The DNA here is from genome assembly GCF_000298275.1 of Orycteropus afer afer. Taxonomy (NCBI): domain Eukaryota; kingdom Metazoa; phylum Chordata; class Mammalia; order Tubulidentata; family Orycteropodidae; genus Orycteropus; species Orycteropus afer. Next base: position 1,681,079 of record NW_006922079.1, on the reverse strand, counting down.
ATAACAAAAAGACAATCCAATTAAAAAAATGGGCAGAAGACATGAATAGGCACTTCACCAAAGAGGATATTCAGGCAGCCAACAAACATCAAAAAATGCTCATGATCATTAGCTATTATTAAGAGAGATGCAAATCAAAACAGTAATGAGATACCATCTTCCTCCAGCACTAGTAGCAAAGTTCAACAAGACAGAAAATAACAAATGCTGGCGTGGATGTGGAGAGATTGGGACTGTCATTGTTCTGGTTACCTAGTGCCCCTCTGACAAGAATATACCACAAATGGGATGGCCTTAACAAACAGGAGTTTATTCTTACAATTTGGAGATGTTAAGTCCAGATTCAAAGTACCAGGCTCTAGGGGCTTGGTGAAAGCCCCTCAACCTTGGGGTCCAACTCTGCCTCCTGGTCCTGGCCCACTGGAGCTAGAGATGTTTCTTCACTCAGACAGCTGCTGGCTGCTGAGGCTGAGAAGCCCCAAGTTTGGTAAGTAAAAAGGCACAGTCCTGATGTTAACAAACCACACGGCAGGCCATTAACTTAAGTCCATTATAACTTCCAAGGTCGGCAGAGCATAGCAGGCTGCTAAGCAACAACAAAGCTACATGTAGGGTCCAAGCATACCATAGGCTAGAGACCATTCCCAAGGCTTCTCCTTATAAACAGGAAGCAGACCACATACCAAAGGCAGCTACTCAGATGCTTGTAGTAGATTCCACCATGGACTTGATTGCCAGTCTCATCATGTGGAATAACTACCACCAGCTGCCCAGCCATTCAACCAGGCTGAGCCAAGTTGGCACACAAAAATAACTACCACACTCATACAGTGGTGATGGGACCGTAAAGTAGTACATCCACCGTGGAAAGCAGTATGGCAATTCCTTAAAAATTTGGAATTAAAGATGGCAGACTAGGCAGAAAGACTGCACAGACCCTCTCCAACAAAGAAAAGGGAAACCAATTAACACAGACACAGAAGATAATCCTGGACCCTTGAGCCTTGAAGGGAAGGGTATAGAAGTGAACTAAACCCCAACTAGCAAAAGAATTTGCGTGAAAATACCAAAAAAGGAGACATACAGAGCTGCGGTCTGTCAACGAT
>NW_006922079.1:1674972-1676505 GCF_000298275.1 Orycteropus afer afer | reverse complement strand
TCAAGTAGATACACTCCTTGGAGAGAATAGTCATGGCAGAAAGAAAGACTGCTTATGCCCAGGGAGACAGCTCAGGGGGCAGGAGTGCATGGAGGGATGGACACTAGGAAGAGGTATCTATGGGGAGGAGGTGGGCAGGGAGCTGTTGCATTATGGTAAGCTGTGGTCAGTGTCATTAGACAAAGTATATGTAAACTGCTGTATGGAAGATGAATTTGCTCTGTAAATCTTCACCCAAATCGCAATTAAAAAAAAAAAGGACTGCAGCTAAGAAGACTGTTTTGCTGAATCCCAAGAGAATAACCAGAGGGCTGAATCAGTCTCCAGAAATCCTAGAGAAAAGGACTAGCACATATGTGGGTGCTGAGAAGTGTCTTTATGTTATAGTAATTGAACATCTGAGAATGCCCATCACCCTCTGAGCTCTCACAATGGAGTATTTTCTTCCACTGCGCTCATACCTGGAGAAGTCTAAAAGCTTAACCAGAGGATGGTTAAGGTGGAAGAGGTGGAGATGTATAAGGCAGGAAATCAAACAGAGTGGATGACTCCCCTCCTCCACTGCAGGCTTCCAGCCAGAAGCAGCAAGACTCGGCTGGAAAAAAGGAATATTTTTTTAAATTGTGATTTGGGTGAAGGTTTGCAGAGGAAATTCATTTTCCATTCAGCAGTTCATACACATTTTGTTCATGACATTGATTGCAGTCCCCATAATGTAACACCTCTCTTCCCACTTCCTCCTTGTGGTTACCCTTTCCCCGTGTCCTTCTTTCCTATACATTCCTGCCCTTGGAGCTATTTCCAGGAGCTATTTCCTGGTTCACATACTGCCCTTCTGATCTCCTGTGGTTGATTGTTCTAAGAAATGTACTTGCCTGATGTAAATGTTCACCTTATATGCCTGTGTATTGTTTGGCTGGAAGCCATGGGAGTAAGATCCATGCCCAGAAGGTGACTAGGGGCCATGGTCTTGGAGGTTTCACCAGTCTCTTCAGACCAGTAAGGCTGGGTTGGTTTTTTTTTTTATATGGTTTTAAGATTTGTTCCACATTTGAGAAAAGGAAAAATTTTAAGTTGTAATGAATTTTCCGTGACCTACATGAGCCCTGGTGGCATAGTGCCTAAGGCATTTGACTACTAACCAGTGCCTGGTTTAAACCCACCAGCCGCTCCTCAGAAGGAATATTGGACAATCTACTTCCATAGAGATACCGCCTCGGTCACTGTGAGTCGGAAGCAACTCTACGGCAATGAGTTTAGGGTTTTTTTTTTTTTTTTGGGACATGACAGAAAGAGTTGTAACCCTCAGAGTTGGAAGGGACAGTGGAGTAAAAAATAAAATAATTTTCTCCTTGAAAAAAAAAAAAATTTGGAATTAGAAATACCATTTGACCCAGCTATTCCATTACTAGGTACATACCTGCAGTGTAGTAAGTTACTTTGTGTGGCTTTTCTACCCATAAGTCTTTGTAAACTCCAAGGTGGGATTTGCTATAAGCAACTGAGGAGCTCCTGATTGCTGAAGGTGTCCAC
>NW_006922079.1:1670215-1673617 GCF_000298275.1 Orycteropus afer afer | reverse complement strand
AGTCACAGAGGACATCAAGCTCAGTTGGCATAACGTACTAAACAAAACATTGTTCCACCTCCTACTTTGGCGAGTAGCGACTGGGATCTTAAAAGCTTGCAAGCTGCCATCTAGATGCAACGATGGGTCTCTCTTCATCTGGAGCAAAGAAGAATGAAGAAAACCAAAGATTCACGGAAAGAATTAGTCCTGGTGACTGGTACACCATGAGATCCGCACCCTATATGACTATAGGACCAGAAGAACTAGATGGTGCCAGGCTAGCAGTGTCAGCCACTTGGAGGGGAATCTGTGTAGGAGATCCTGGATAGAAAGGGAAAACAATGTGGAACAAAACTCAAAATCATTTGGAAAAAAAAGGAGAGTGACCAGGTTTGCTGCCTTGATAGAGCCTGAGACTATGGCCCCTAGTTGCCCTTCAGGTCTGGAATTGAACCCACACCTGTGGCTTTTAGCCAAACAATAGACAGGCACATCAGTTGAACATTTACCTGAGGTAGATACACTCCTTGGAGAAAACAATCAAGGGAGAACGAAAGGCTGCTTATGCACAGGGAGACAGCTCAGGGGGCAGAAGTGCATGGAGGGATGGACACAGGGAAGAGGTAACTCTCAGGAGGAAGTAGGAGGGGAGCTGTCGCATTGTGGTAAATTATAGTCAATGTCATGAAGAAAAGTGTATGTGAACTGTATGGAAAGTGAAATTAGCTCTGTAAATTTTCACTCAAATCACAATAAAAATTTTAAAAAGTGTATGAATCATTTAATGGAAAATCAATTTGCTTTGTAACCTTTTACCCAAATAACAATAAAAAATTTAAAAAAAAAAAAAGACGGTCAGTTAACCATAAAAATGAGGGTATATTTCTGGACTTTCAGTTCTATTTCATTGGTCCATATGTCTGTTTTTATACTAGTACAAAACTGTTTTAATATGTAACTTTGCAGTAAGTTGTGAAACTGAGAGAGTGAGTCTTCTAACTTTGCTCTTCTTTCTTCTAGATTGTTCTGGCTATTTGGGGTTCCTAGAAATTGCACGTGACAATTAAGCTTATCTTTTCTATTTCTGTAAACAGACCATTAGGATTTTGGTAGGGATTGTATTGTATCTGTATATCACTTTGGTTGTAAAGGGTGTATGTCAGCTTGGCTAGGCCTGGTTTTGAGGGGCTGGCCGCTTGATGTAGTTTTTCCCCATGATGAGACTGGTAATCATCTCCATGATCAAATCTACTGGAGCAGCTTAGGAGTGTGGTCTGCTTCTAGTACTTAAAAAGACAACTTTGAGAAAGGGCTCTGAACTTTTTGGCATGCTGGGACCCTGAATTTAGCCAGCTCTTCGTTCAGTGGCCTGCCATGTTGTCTGCTGTTCTGGGCACTGTTTCTGCACTTGAACTAGTGGCCTGCCATGTTGCTTGATAATCTTGGGTCTGTGCCATTTTTTGACCTTAGATTTGTTAGCCTCAGCAGTCAGCAGCTGTCTGAGTTCCCAGGGGGCCAGGAGCAAGAGGCAGAGAGCTGAAGCCCAAAGTTGAGGGAACTTTACCCAACCCCTATAGCTGGCACTTTGAACGTGTACTTTTAGCCTTCTAAACTGTAAGATAATAAATCTCTGTTTATTAAAGTCATCCATTTGTGGTATTTCTGTTAGAGTGGCACAAGAGGGCCAAGACAGTCACTTCAAGGAATATTATGGCAATCTACTTCTGTAGTGATACTGCCTCGGCAACCCAAGGAAGGGGTCGCTATGAGTCGGGGCCGACTCGACGGCATATAACAACAACAACAACATAGTATTAATATTAGATCTTAAATACATGAACATAGGATGTCTTTCCCTTTTTTTTTTTTTTTTTTTTTTAAGTTTTCTTTCAGCAACGTTTTATAGTTTTCAACAATAAAGCCTCACACTGCTTTGGTTAAATTTATTCCTAAGTATTTCATTCTATTTGGGTATTTTATGTGTGTGTGCTTTAGGTAAAAGTTTGCATCCCAATTAATTTTCCAGTAAATAGTTCATAAACAAATTGTTCTGTGACATTGGTTACAATCCTTACAATGTGTCCATAGTTTCCCTATTTCCTTTCTGGGTTTCCTTTTTCCATTTGTTTGGTTTCCGGGTCCCTCCTTGTCTTCTCATCTTCTGTTTTGGGTACATGTTGCCCTTTGATGTTGTATAGTTGATTGTTCCAAGGAGCACATTGTTCACAATTACTACTTTTTTTTCATAATCCCATCTATTATTTGGCTGAATGGTGGCCTCAGGTAATGTCTTCAGTTTCAAGATAGGTTTTCTCAAGGGTTTCTCTAGTCTCTTTCAGACAGTAAGTCAGGCCTTTTTTGTTGTTTTCTTCTTTAATTTCAATTTTGTTCTACCTTTTCTACCCATTCTAACCAGGACTTTCTATTATGGTCTACATAGTATCACATTCTTCATATTTTTGTGCTTTTTATTAGTGATTTTGCTGTTTCCTGTGACCCCCCTAATTCTAATGCTAAAGTGTCTAATTTTCCTAAGTGCAAGAAGTATCTAAGTTATTTAGGGAGAAAATAGCAGTGTTAGATAAGGTTCATTAAGGTATGAGTTATACTGGTTTTGGCCAAGACTTGAGTAATAATAAATTGATAACATGTATTAAATAAGTATTTTTAAACAAACATGCAAAACAAAGTTTTATATTAATCATTTCTCAAGAACCTCACCCTGTATTTTCCCTAGGAGCAAAGATTCAGTATTCATTCATTCAATGTAGATAGTTATTCTATAGGATATCACTACTTTGAATTGCATAAATTGACTATATTTGTTTTCCTCTTCTTCTTTTTTTTTTTTTTTAATAAGATTGTCAAAGATTCATAGAAGAGAATAATATGAGGCTGGCGAGGTAGACCAAAACATACTAGAACTATCTGTTACAAACTCACTGCCATTGAGTCAATTCTGACTCTTAGCAATCTGAGAGCTCTGGTGGAGTAGTGCCTAAGGCATTTGACTGCTAACCAGAAGGCTGGCAGTTCAAACCCACCAGCCACTCCTCAGAAGGCAGGTTGGGCAATCTGCTTCCATAGTTATACCTCCTCAGAAACCCAAGGAGGGGTCACTATGAGTCAGATCTGACTCCACAGCAGTGGTTGCATTTGCATTTTATAGAGCAGAGTAGAACTGCCCTATTACGGGGTTTCCAAGGCTGTAAATGTTTACAGAAGTATTGTAGCTGGTGCATTCAAACCATTGACCTTTTGGTTAGCAGCCTTACCACCAGAACTCTTTATACATTGTAGGTTGACGATAGTAAAGCAGTGAGGTACCAGTGGGCAAATACAAACCCAGAGCAGTGAAACGAACTCTAAAATACAAATACACGTAAGCACTGAGCAGAGTTCCGGCAAGATGGCGGACTA
>NW_006922079.1:1655316-1659670 GCF_000298275.1 Orycteropus afer afer | reverse complement strand
AGTTGAATCCACACCTGTGGTTTCCAGCCAAACAAAATATAGGCATATGAGTTGAACATTTATATCAAGTAAATACACTCCTTGGGGAGAACAGTCATGGGAGAAAGGCAGGCTGCTTATGCCCAGGGAGACAGCTCAGGGGGCAGGAGTGCATGGAGGGATTGACACTGGGAAGAGGTAACTATGGGGAGGAAGTGGGAGGAGAGCTGTTGCACTGTGGTAAACTGTGGTCAATGTCCTGAGACAAAGTGTATGTGAACTGCTGTATGGAAAGTGAATTTGCTCTGTAAATCTTTACCCAAATCACAATAATATATATATCATGTAAGCACTGAGTATGTAAAGATTCCATAATAAAAATTAGGGTTTGATACCAGTGTTGTGTTTTTTTTTTTTTTTTTTGTTTCACTGATTTGTCTATTTGGGTACCAATACTCTTACAGTATTTTAAAATATTATCTGAATGATTTTTAGAAACTGTAATATTTCATTCATATTAATGGTTGTAAAAGAGTATGTATTGAAAAGATACAGCTTTCACCTAGTTATACTGTTGAGTTAAATTGAATTATTTTAGAGCATCAAAATTACATGGTTGGTTTTGTGTTTTTTTTTTCCCCCCTCTTTTTAAATGTGGCATTTGACTGCTAACTAGAATACTGGCAGTTCAAACCCACCAGCCACTCCTCGGAAGGAAAATTGGGTAATCTACTTCCATAGTGATACTGCCTCAGAAACCCAAGGAGGGGTTGCTGTTAGTCAGATCTGACTTGATGGCAGTGTGTTGCGTTTTGTTTTTCTTTTAAATTTTAATTTTTTTCTTCTCAAAACATTCTATTTCCTGCTAATCAATATTTTAAGATTCTATTTTATTTAATACTTAGGTCAAGTTAAAATATAAATACAAAGCAAGAATCTTTCTGGAGGAAAGCCTTTCATTTGGAGTTCTAGGAAAGCATGGCCGAGGAGTCACTGAACATTATGGAATCAATGTAAGTTATTGTTTTTGGAGCATTTTGTGCATAGAACACTTGGCATATTTCTGTAGGTGCTGGTCACTGCTTATCATTGGTTTGGAGGGCCATGGGACTTTGCTATCTGTTAACTCACTGAGCCCAGGTTGGATCTAGTCAGCCAGAGCAGGGGGCCCTGTCATCCCTCCAAATGTGTAAACACAACAAGTGTTTAATCATGGCATTTGTGTCTTTCCACATGATAGCATTCAGTCCTGGCTTTTAATGTCTCATCTCTAAAAAGGGTATTCTTTCGGGTACTTAAAATTCTATACTCCATATAATTTGTGGGTGTGTCGGTCCCAGCTAGTTACGCCATATACATCTACACGCACTCACACATACGTAAGTATATGTGTGTTGTTAGTTGTCATCGAGGGGATTCTGACTTACGGTGACTCCATGTGGCAGAGTAGAACTGCTCCGTAGCATTTTCAAGGCTGCGACCTTTCAGAAGATTGCCAGGCCTTACTTCTAAAGTGCTCTGAGTAGATTTGAACTACCACCTTTCAGTTAATAGCCTAGTGCTTAACCATTTGTGGGGATGGGTAGATAGGTTGATTGATTGTTATGTATGTATTTGATTCAGAAACACTGGTGGCATGAATTCAGTAAAGAGTCACAAACAGTTTCAGAGAGTTTGTCATGTTTTCCTTTGCTATAGGGAAATGAACCCAAAGTGCCCACACACAGTGCTGTGTGGTTTGTGCTCCTGGCGCCTCTGAGGGAAGTATGATGTCCCCCATCCTGAGATCCTGTCTTCATCTACCACTCTGAGTGTGGTAGAGAGGGAAATTTTATATCTAAAACATTGCACATAAAAGTTTTGCAACTTGTGTTACAGAGTTCAACTATAAAATATGAAATCATCTTAGATTAGCTCCATCCCACTCCTCATCCTACTAGAGAAAAACAGAGCAGAACAAATATCCCATGAAGTTAGATTTAAGCAAACTCCTTTAAGACAAACTAAACATTTGTCAGTTAAATCCACTGAGGAGTAAATGGAGATCCAATCACAATAAATTTAGTAGTATAAGAAAGCAGTTTTTTAAGGCATAAAAATTTTAAAGAAAACATGACTTAACCGTTCTGTCTTTCTCTGAATATTTTCAGCAGTTGTCACTAAGATAATAATATCCATGAGAGCTTAAGAGTAAGAATAGAAAGTTTCCTTACTGGCTCTGTGGAGTACAAAGAAAACCACCAGATAAAATCTGGCCAGTTGTCATGGCCATCAGTGAGTATTTATTGAATGCCTACTATGTACCCAGAATGCAACTAGGTACTGTGGGCAGGAGTGGAAGGTGCAGATGAAAGGAGTGTACCCACTCCTCCCTTACCAACATGTCAGGTTCCAAAGGCCAGATTGTTATGGGAAAATCAGTGTTATGCAGAAATAGAGGATGACGACATCAGATCACAAAATGAAAGACAGCTACATCATTATTTAACTTCCAGATTAAATCATTACATAAACTGCCAAACCACTGTTATCAGTTGCCATCAAGTCGATTCTGACTCACAGTCAAGTTGACACATGGCCTTAATCATCACAGCCAACATTACTCTCACCTTATACCTCAGCATTCATTGCTGCCAGATTTATGTTGTTAGTGTGTGTTCTGGTTACCTAGTGCCACTCTGACAAGAATATACCGCAAATGGGACTGCTTGAACAAACGGGAATTTGTTCTCTTACAGTTCAGGAGGCTAGAAATCCAAGTTCAAGTGCCAGGCTCTAGGGACTGTGTGAAAGTCCCTCAACTTTGGGCTTCAGCTCTGCCTCTTGCTCTGGGCCCACTGAAGTGAGAGGCATCTCTTCACTCAGGCAGCTACTGGCTGCTGAGGCTAACAAGCCCAAGGTCGACAAATAAAATGGCACAGTCCTGATGTTACCAAACCATACAGCAGGCCATTGATTCAAGTACATTGGAAGTCCCAAGATTGGCAGAGCATGGCAGGCTTCTGAACAACAGCACAGCTACATGCAGGGTTCAAGCGTGCTTGTAAGCTAAAGACTGTATCCCAAGGCTTCTCCTTGTATATAGGAAGCAGACCACATCCTTAAGGCAGCTACTCAGCTGCTCACAGTAGATTCCACCATGGAGTTGATTACTGGTCTCATCATGGGGAATACTACATCCAGCTGCCCAGCCACTCAACCAGGCTCAGACAACTTGACACACACACTTAACTACCACAGTATGCAAAATAATTGAACAGTAGATTTTTTTACTATTGTTGTAAATGCAGAATATCAGATACTAAGATAGTCATTAAATGAGGAGTAGGTATACTGAGGAGTTGAAAAGACAGTAGTAACTCAGAAGCCCACAGGGTATACTGGGTTTATCCAGTGCCCACTTGGTCCAAATAGGCCAAAGATTTGATTGGCATGTTGCTTGGATAACTTTGTTTCACTTTCAAAATGATGAAGGTAAATTGAATATAGGAATAAAGTGCTTCAGATTTTGGTAGATTTATTTTTGTTTATTTCAATTATCTTCTGCTGAGTAGGCCAGCTAGACCACTGCTTTAAGAAGGACGTAATCTTATTTTATACCTTTGAATATTTTTAATATAACCCTTTATTTATGAAAACAGCTCTCTGGTGGTGTAATGGTTAAGGCATTTGGCTGCTAACGTGAAAGGCTGGTGATTCAAACCCACCAGCCACTCTGCAGAAGGAAGATGAGGCTGTGTGCTTCTATAAAGATTTATAGCCTTGAAAACTCAATGGAAGTCACTGTGAATCAGAATCAACTTGATGGCAGTGAGTTTTTTGGTTGTTTATAAAAGTCTAAATATGTGTATATGTGAATATGTAGGACACAAAGTAGTGGCTATTGCCCTGCCTTAATTCTTTTTTTCTTCAATAGCTTATAATGCCAAAGAAAAATAAACAAATCCACTGCTGCCGTCGATTCTGACTCATGGTGACCCACACTGAGTTTCCAAGGCAATAAATATTTATGGAAGTAAAGAAGTAAATCTTTTCCTTCCACAGAAGGGCTGGTGGGTTTGAAAGGCCAACCTTCTGATTAGCAGTCAAATGCCTTAGCCACTATACCACCAGAGTTCTTTAGTTTATAATAAGTACCCATTAAAAAATATGGAGTGTTTACTTTCTACAAAGGTCATTAGTGTAACTGTAGTCCAGTAACCCTAAGTGAGGTTCTTTTGCTGGTATCTGCTTCCTGAGATTGTGGTTATGGTTACTTTGGTGAGCTTGTGATTTTTGAAACCAGTAAATGTAGCAATTTTGTCCCTTAGGTACAACTTGGTTTCCTTTTCAATAAAACTTGTTAACAAATAGTTTTGGGTATTAATCTGCTTTG
>NW_006922079.1:1648031-1655216 GCF_000298275.1 Orycteropus afer afer | reverse complement strand
TGCAGATAAAAATGTCAGTGAATGGGGAAATAACAAAGAAAAAATATTGAGACACTTTCAGAGACAGATTTTGAAACATCTACTCTTTTAGCAACAAACAACCCTTTTTTCTTTAATTGAGGAATAACTACCACTGTTTCCCTCTTTTCTGGCAGATCGATGATATTGATCTTATCAGTGCAAACATGGAGAACTCCCTTGCTTCTATTGGGGGCTTTTGTTGTGGCAGGTCTTTCGTAATTGACCATCAGGTAGGCTTGTTTTAATAACAAAACTTATAAACTGAAAGTGGTTGCTTCATTGGTCACCACAAAATGTAACTTCTGAATACAAAATTTCATTCTAACCTAATTTATTATGCAATTTTCACTTACAAGTCTGCTTTTTAAAAATCACTCAAAATATTTATATTTAGAAATTATGTCCCTTTGTAAAAAAAAAAGTCTTGTTTTTGTTACATGCGTAAATTTAATCTCTACTTCGATCTTTCCACATCACCATTTTTACACATAATTCTGTAGGTGGTATAGGGAATCACTGCCTGCAAAATGTTTACCCCAAAAATACACAGAAGGGTATTTATGTTGTGAACTTGTTTTGGTTCTTCCCAGCGACTTTCAGGCCAAGGCTACTGCTTCTCAGCTTCACTACCTCCCCTATTAGCTGCTGCTGCAATTGAGGCTCTCAACATCATGGAAGAGAATCCAGGTATATTCTTTTAAACCCAGAAAGTCAAAGAGCTCTCAGATTATGTTAATCATGTTACTGGTTTGCTTTCTGCAGGAGTTAAGTAGTGAAAGTTATTTACTTAAGTCTAAAATCTTACTCGGGGTTATATCTGGCATCATAGGAAGAATGTCAGAGAAACTGTCCCTCCCTCAGGAATTCAAGTTAGAGTGTCTCTATTGTTCTCAGACCTAGAGCCAAAGTACTGCTGGCTCTGGTATGTGGAGATGCTAAGATGAAGAATTTCCTTTTAAATGTTCCTATTCGTGTAAAAACATGATATTCATTGTTTGCTTTATTTATGCTATGTTGAGAAACTAGATGAAGTGTGCTGCTTTTTGGTGTATTTAGTTTTATATCTGCTCTCTGGTTTTCCCTTCAGCCTTTGAAGCAACACTTGGTACCGAGGCAATCCTGGTTCACCAATAGAAAACTTGCTTGGTGGGCTCACTCATGTCCTGCTCTTAGCAGGCACTTACGTTGCAGGGTTTATTGAAATGAAGTTTATAGGGTTCTATCTCATTTATACCAAAAAAAAAAAAAAAAATCAACACAAGAAACTCTTTTGAAAAGTCAGATATTTGAGATTAACCCTTAATAATCATCATTGAGGAAATACTGTTCCATTTACTTCTGGAATTCCAGTTACTAGCATAATACCAAAGAATAAAAAACTCTTACTGAAACAGTGTAAGTTAAGTAGTTCCGTGTTTTGAAGATAAAGGAACAAATGAGCAGAAAGGTAGGATAAGCCACTACCTACCTATGAAACCTCTGGCAAAAGAACTGCATTTGTAAGTCATATATCCTAATTCCCAAAAGGTACTGCCCTCAGATTGTACTCAGATACTCAAATGTTGCTTTTATAGTAGACAACTTCTTTATGAAATAGATATAAAACCTGTTGCAGCAGAAAGTAATTTGACATATGTTGTGCCATTGCCTGTGCCCTCCTCTCTCCAATGAAAGATTTTTATTTAACTGTGGTGAAATATGTATGGTAAAACATTTGTCATTTCAAACATTTTCATATGTATAATTCAGTGTATTATTTATGTTCCCCATATTATGCCATCAAAAGATTTTAAGTATCAGTTTTTTTCATGGACTTCATTATCTTTTTATTCTTTAAGTATGCCATACAAGCCTATGAAGAAATGAAAAAAAAAATTAACTTTAAAAAGACAAAACATTTAGACTTGGGAGAAATTTTGCGTCTTTTCAAAGCATTTCATTTTACTATTTATTTACTATACATTCAGTTTGAAACCCAGCTTTTTCTTGTGAACAAATTTTTATAAGAATTCTTTCTAGCTAATAGTTTTGTGAAAATTGCCTAGTTAGAATAAAATTTTAACTATAAAATAATGGCTCCTACTCAGGGGTTGTTTAGGCAAAATAAAAAAGTCAACTGTTAATTAAACATGTGGCTTTAGCTGTGATTGAGAAAGGCAGAAGCAGGCCTTACCTGGTAGTTCTTTTTCTAAATTTCCAATGTTAATTTTAATCCAGGGAGTCAGAATGTATAAGTATGTCTGTGTGCATATTCATATGCTTGCTTTTAGATGACCTGACACTCCTACCTCTTTGGAAGGTGGTATTAGATATTTTGATTCTTGAGTTTTCCTTGAACAAAAGGAAAATGTTGAGCAAAATATAAAAATTATAGTCATGTCTACTTTTTACTAAATTGTCTGGGATCCAAAGGTAAGTATAATAGATTTAGTACCCTTTTATTCCTCATCCTCTTAGCCACATTATCTATAGACTCTTGATAAAAGTAAGGGTCACTATTTTGCATGAAAAACCGTCCCAGATTTTGCTGAAAGTAGGCCAGCAAGATGAGAAGACACCAGGTTTCTAAGTGCCAAGAGACAAATGCTGAGGCCTGCATAGCAGTGCAAGTTACTAGCTCTCTATTATGTGGGAAAGGTTTGCTTCATTTTAAATTGAATAACTGGGTCTTAAGAGTAATTTTAGGGTAACGATATCAAATATTTCTAATATATTATCAAAGGTATCTTTTTCATTCAGGTATTTTTGCAGTCTTGAAGGAAAAGTGCAAACAAATTCATAAAGCTTTACAAGGGTAAGTGTTATGTATTTTCCACCAATTTAAAGTTTATCCATACCACGTTTAAAGAATTAGTGAAACACTCTCATTTTGACATTTAAAGTATCATAACTTTGTTTTCATAAAAATGAATGATATAAGCTCATTAATAAAATATTATAGCAATAAAGAAGATACAGGGAGCTCTGGTAGCATAGTGGCTAAAGCACTTGACTGCTAACCGGAAGGCTGGCGGTTCAAACCCACCAGCCACTCCTCGGAAGGAAGGTTGGGCAATCCTACTTCCGTAGTGATACTGCCTCGGAAACCCAAGGAGGGGTCGCTATGAGTCGGGGGCGACTCGACGGCAAATAACAACAACAACAACAACAACAAAGAAGATACAAAGATGGAAGTAGCATATCACTCAGAATCTTACCACTGGAAATAACCAGGGTAAACATTGGAATATCTCTCTGTTCTGCACAGATAAAAGGATATAATAATGTGTTATATCCTGTGTAGGAGTTCTGGTGGCCTAGTGCCTAAGGCATTTGACTGCTAACTAGAAGGCTGGTGGTTCAAACCCACCAGCCACTCCTCAGAAGGAAGATGGGGCAATCTACTTCCATAGTGATACAGTCTCGGAAACCCAAGGAGGGGTCACTATGAGTTGGATCTGACTCAGTGGCAGTGAGTTTGGTTTTTTTCCTTAATAAAAAAAAAAAAAAAATCATTTTTTTTAATTGTGATTTGGGTGAAAGTTTACAGAGCACATTCACTTTCCATACAACAGTTCACATACACTTTGTCTCATGACATTTACTACAGTTTACCACAATGCAGCGTCTCCCCTCCTACTTCCTCCTGATAGTTATCTCTTCCCTGTGTCCTTCCCTGCATGCACTCCTGCCCCCTGAGCTATGTCCCTGTGCATAAACAGCTTTTCTATTCTCCCATGATTGTTTTCTCCAAGGAGTATATCTACCTCAGGTACATGTTCAGCTCATATGCCTGTCTTTTGTTTGGCTGGAAGCTACAGGTGTGGGTTCAATTCCACACCTAAAAGCAGGTAGGGGCCACAGTTTCAGTGGTTCTGTCAGGCTCTATCAGACCAACAAACCTGGTCCCTTTTTTTTCCCCCCGCCCAAATGATTTTGAGTTCTGTTCCGCATTGTTCTCCTACTCTATCCAGGGTCTCCTACATAGATCTCCGTCAAAGTAGTTGACAAAGTAGTTGACAAAGTAGCTGGGCATCATCTGGTTCTTCTGGTCTCATAGTCATATAGGTTAAGGATTGCCTGGTGTACCAATCACTTGGACTAATTATTTCCATGAATCTTTGATTTCCTTCATTCTTCTTTGCTCTGCACAAGGAGAGACCCAGCATTGCATCCAGATAGCTACTTACAAGCTTTTAAGATCCCGTTCGCTACTTGCCAAAATAGGAGGTGGAACAATGTTTTGTGTAGAGTTTGGTTTTTTATACTCTATGTGTTAAGTAGCTGATTTCATACCCTCCATGTTACTTTTTTAATAAATTACTAAATTCTGTTTTACTTAAATTAATACCAGAAAAAGAAATGAAATTGAAGTAAACATTATGGAAGTTTCGGGGGTTTTCTTTTTGTTGTTGTTCTTTTTTTAACTATAAAAGATTAGCTCTTTAAGATTTCTCCAGAGTTGAGGAAAATTTGAGATTAGTTACACTCTGGCAGATTTCTAGTCTTACAGAAAGTGATCTCACATTGCCTTAGTCCTTTCCTAACATCAAACATACCTTTTTTGATCATGAAAGTCCTATCTCTCTCTTACCAGATATGGAATCTAGAGACTTTACAAAAAGAAAATAGTATTGATCAATGAGTAGATCACCGCTGTTCCAGATAAAGTGGGGGCAAAAATAATTTAAGTTCTGGGTGTGGATGTATGATACTAACAAAAGTTCCTACATGATTTATTGTAGGTATTATTTGTATTGATTCTGGTTACATGGGTTGCATGAAATATTGATATACTAACATGGGCCTGACACATATAAATTTCATGACCACTACCCTCAGATACCCTTCACTCTGGCAGTGTTAATGTTGATTTTATAAGCCCAGTCTTTTACTTTCCCCAGTTATTTCACAGCATTTCTACCCAGTCCCTCTATCTTTAATCTGCCTACTTTCAGCCGATATTCTTGCTTCATGCTGTCACTTGGAAATGCCTTCATTTTCAAACAAATCTACACACCTACTGGTGTCTAAATCAGTCTTCCCTTCAGTGATAACTGAAGAGATGTTCCTCTACCCACCATAGGCCCTTCTTTCTTAAGGATTGATTGCTTTTGATTGTCCCCTCTACTATCAGTCTCTTCCCTCTCCTGAGTCATTTTTCTAGCATTTAGGTATACTCTCCTCTCTCTTGTTTCAAATTCCTCTTTCTCCTGACTCCACATTCCCCTCTAGCAACTGCCTCAGGTCTCTGCTTTACTTTGGAATCTTCTCAAGATCTGTTTGTGCTTTCTTCACATCATCTCTCATTTACACTTGAAATTAGTGAAATCTGGCATCTACTCTTATGCTCTACCCAAACTGTTCCTGTAGGGGTCACCAATGAGTACAGCCTTACTTGGTCCACTAGTCACTGTCAGCATTATTAACTACTCTTTCCTTCTTGCAGCTCTTTAATTGGAATCCAGCATACCACAGTTCAGGGTTATTTTTTTTTCTGACTCTTTTGATTGCTTCATCTTGGTCTTCTATAGAGGCTTTCTTTCAATGCCCTCCTCTTAGTCTTGGTCTCTTTCCTCCTCTGTTACCTTCTTGGAGAATTGTCTCTTCCACACCTGGATCTTCTGATCGTTTCATGACATCTGTATTATGTTGTGTCTCCAATCTCCACTGCTCCAGGGGCTCTAGGTCTCATATTCAGTTGCCTTCTCAGATATACCCTTAGATGATTCCATAGTCACCTCACACTAAACACACACTAAAGTGTATGTGGGAACAAAGCATGCGAGTATCTAGGTCGTTAGAACAGCAAACAAACAGCAAGGAGACCAGTGTGGCAAGAAGTATGAGAATGAGGGAATCTAGTGAGATGATGGCCAGGTAAAGGGGGCCATAACCACCCAGGGCCTTGTAGGCCAAGGCAAGAAGCTTGCCTTTTACTCTCAGATAGGAAGCCATGGCATGGTTTTGAGCAAAAGAGTAGTATGATGTGACTTGTGTCTTAGCAAAATTACTCTTGCTATAGCTCTGCTTGCTTAGTGCCTAAGGCACTTGACTGCTACCCAGAAGGCTGGCGGTTCAAAACCACCAGCCACTCTTTGGAAGGAAGCTTGGACAATCTACTTCCGTAGTGATATCCAAGGAGGGGTCACTATGAGTCAGGTCCAACTTGACAGCACATAACAGCAACAACATAGTGTGAAAAACTAGATTATGTGGTAGAAAGGACAGAAGCAGAGACCAGTTAGGAGATTGTTGCAAGGATGTGGCCAAAGATGATGGTGATTCTGACCTTGATAATAACAGTGAGAAGGGTTTGGATTCTGGGTTTATTTTAAAGGTAGAACCAGCTACCTTCATATGTGGGGTGAGTGAGAAAGAGACTCAAAGTTGATCTAAGGTTTTGGTCTGAGCAACTACAAAGATGGATCTGCTAGTGACTGAGGTAGGTAGAACTGTGGGGAAAACAGTTTTGTTGGAGAAAATTCAGTGTAGGATATGTTAAGCATGACATGCCCATCAGACAGCAAGTAGAGAGTAGCAGCTATATATAAAAATTTGAAATTCAAGTGAAAAAAACGGCTAGAGATAAATAGTATTTCAAACATTTCAATATTAAGATGTTAGGAACCAGCAAAAGAGACTGAGAAGGGGTGGTCAGTGAAGAAGAGGAAAACATGAAAAGTCTAGGATTCTAGAATTAAGATGAAGAAGGTGCTTAAGTGGTGAAAATGTCAATTGCTGCTGCTGATAAAATAACTGAAAATTAATCCTTTGATTTCATCATATAGAAGTTATTGGTGACTTGATGAGCGGTTCCAGTGGAGTGGTAAGGAAAAAAAGCCTGATTGGAATAGGTTCAAGAGAATAGGAAGAGAGGGACTGTACACAGCTTAGATAACTAATTTTTACAAGTTTTGCTATGAAGAGGAATGGGGGTATGGGATAGTGGCTGCAGGAAGAAGTGGTTTCAAGAGTGGGTTTCTTTGGTTTGTCTAAGACTAGTGAGATTGGTTTCTAAATATCAGCAAGAACCACATCCTTTGTTCTACTGCTCTGTGGTACTGTTTCTGTTGTATACCAGTTTCTCATTTATACTTAGATCTGTTTTTTAGCTGTCTCTCCCATTTCATTGATTTATTTACTCAAACTTCAGACTCTGTTTTTATTGTTGTTGTTGTTGTT
>NW_006922079.1:1616553-1647931 GCF_000298275.1 Orycteropus afer afer | reverse complement strand
CTTCCTTCCGAGGAGTGGCTGGTGGATTTGAACCGCCAGCCTTCTGGTTAGCAGTCAAGTGCCTTAGCCACTATGCTACCAGAGCTCCCCTGTTTTTATTAGTATTATTATACTTCTTACTAATAGGTTTTGGAGAAAATTCAAGTTCCTCCCAAAATATTGCTAGAATTTTAATCGGAATTGCACTAAATTCTGTCATTAATGTGGAGGGAATTAAGATCTATGAACATAATCTCTCTACTTACTTGAATCTTCTTTTGTGTCTTTTAACATAATTAAAAAATTTTCTCCATAAAGCCCTTTTACCTTATGAAAAACTTGAAGGGAAATTTCTAGATACCCTATAAGTTTTGTTATTGTTGTGAATGGTGTTGTCTGTTACATTTTCTGCTTGATTACTGCTAATTATTGATTTCTCTGAACTGATCTTATATCCAGCAGTCTTTCTAAGCTCTTCTTAGTTTCACTAATTTTTATGATCATATGCATAAACATCCTTTCCTGCCATTATGGTTTTCTTTCTTCCTCTCCCAATTCGTAGATGTTTGACTTGTTTTTCTTCTTTTATTGCATTGGTCAAGGTCTCCAATACTGTATTGAACGGTGGCAGTAATAATAGACATCCTTCTTTTATGCCCAGGACAAAATCATTTCTTTATTAAGTAAAAAAGTATCATAGTATAAATTTTTGGTAGGTGGCTTTATGAAATTATGCCTAAATTTGGAGAAGTCTTTTTCTTTTTATAGTCAAAAGTAAATGGTGAACTTCTATCAATATTTTTCAAATCTATTAAGATAAAAGCCCACCACTCTCCTGCCTCTTAGTTCCTTAGCCGGTTGTCTCAGCCAGTTGCCTCTGCCTTCTTTCTGTGAAGGACATCCAACGCAGAGATCTTGGGTCCAAGGAGATCTCGGGTTTAAGGACGCATACCACTCCAACTCTGCTTCTTCTCTCTTGATGGTAGTGACATCCCTTCTTCTGCCAAGAGGGCTCATTTTAAGCCCAGCAGCATAGCAAAACTAACCGGTCCTCACATTAGAGTTACCCATTCACCTTATTTACATGGTCCCACCCAATAACTTGGTGGGAGTCACAAAGACCATGGTTAGAAAAGCCATACCAAGTAATTCACTGCACCACATTGTTCTATCACCAGTCCCTAGCCTAGTGCTTGATACTTATCCATTTGGGTAAAAGAATAATATGTTCCCCAAAAATTCTTTACAACATGTAATAATAGCCTGTGAAACACAGCCTCTAAGTGTTTGAGCTAAAACTCAAATACAAGTGTCCATTTTGTCTTACTTAAATTTTAGGCAGACAGAAATAGAGCCTCTTGTTTCATTTCATCTCCACTGGTCTACCCTACCTAACCTGTGAGATGAACCTATCTGATAAAAGCACAGACTGGATTGGGCTTCAGGTGCCTTTTATGTATTAAGGAAAATCCAAGCTATTTGATTCACATGTACTGCTGTTTGAAAAACATTTTTTTAAGTTCTCCTCTGAGAGTACATGATCTTAAAAAATAATGATTACTTTTTTTGTGTACAAGTTTAACATCTCCAAAAATCCCATGGAAAATAAGTTTTGAAAGTACATGGCTTATTTCCACATTAGTAAAACTAATCTGGACGGTTTCTCCTTGAGTCCAGAAGCCCAAGATTCTAAGATCCTATGAGTCAAATCTGAAGCCTGGTTTACTGAGAGATCTTAGCATGATGTAATACATTTAAAGAAAAGACACACAAATGAATAGTGGTATTCATTATGGGTAGTTTGAAAGTCAGATGGGATTAGCTTCTAGCACCTAGCACAGTGCATGGCATATAGTAGTCATTCATTAAAAATTTGTTGAGTTCTCAACTAGGAGGAATCAAATGTTATTTAATGCTTTTTGTTCTGGTTTCATTCAAGGGACAGACATATTTTTCTAGGTGAAACAAACTAAATGAAAGCATTCTACTTAGCTTAATTTCTGTTAGGCATGGAATATCATTTGTGTCTGGGAGATAAGTCAGAAATCAAGCAATATTTTCATTGTAGGACAAAGTGGACCTTAAAGAAACCTGACTAAATAACATGGCATATAGTTCTTATGACATCTGTAATAAATGTTTGAAAATAGCAGCTTTTACCCCCACAAAAAGCCTGTCACCAAAAGCAGCAGACAAGAAAGAAAATTACCTTAATTCAAGTAAAATTTTAAACAAAATATGCAAATAAAAAGAAAACTTTCATATCTAAACATAATGCTAGTGATGAAAATAGAAAGTTTGTAATTTTGGCTCATCCTCACAATTTGTAAGAATAGAAGATAGTAAAGACTTAAATGATAAGTGAGGGAACATAACATTATTCCATGTAATAAGTATCCTATGAAGGTAATATGTTTCTGTGAAGGAAACAGACAGGACACATAATAGAATAAGATGGAGTGGGCCCTTCCCTAGAGAAGGTGATGAAGGAACCCCCTCTGAGGAGGTGACACTGGAGCTGGGACCTCACATACATAATGACTATAGGTAGAGGAAACAGTGAGGCCAAAGCCCCTGGGATGAGTGGCTTTGGAGAAGATGTGTGAGGAAGCAGGTCTCACAAACCATGGTTGGCGACATAGCAGGACTGGGTAGACATGATAGTGGAGGGCTGTGGATGACTTGTGTTTTCTCTGTGAAATGAGACGAGTTATCCATCTCCTGGGAGCAGGGAACCTTCCTGCGAGTAATATGCTTACCGAAACAGCACTGCAAGTGGTTCTAGATTAGGAAGCACTTCCCAAAATATATTTTTACCTTTTTTGTGTGTGTGTCAGAATTGGAATTCCACCATAGTTACTGTGATGTTTCAATAAATGTCACAAGTTTCTGTTATTACAGTGGGCATCTCCAATCCAGATTTTTTAAAATTATTTATATGTGAGATAAATATATTTGTACCTGGGAGAGATATATGTATGTATGTATGTGTGTGTTTACCTTCTTCAGCATTTCTGGATTAAAAGTGGTAGGGGAGTCTCTTTCTCCAGCATTTCATCTACAACTAGAAAAGAGCACTGGATCTCGAGAAAAAGATGTTCACCTCCTTCAGGAAATTGTAAATCAAGTAAGTATCTAATTGCTTAAATGAATCTCCTATCCCACTTTTACTCTCAAGTAATATTTTTAACATTATTTTTTAAGAAACACTTCTTCAAGAGGTAAGATAGAGAGGAAGTTGCTGGTATTCCCTTTTCTCACATGGATTTGTTCTAATGCTCAAGGTCCTTCCCAATGTCTGGCTCTGCCCAATTAGGTTTATGTCATGTCTGTAGTGACAGGTTCTAATTCCTCTAATTGGGCCACCAAAGTTTTTATGTTCTTTGCCATGTTGTATTTAAGTAATAAACTTTGTTTCTATCCTGAATAATTAGCTTATAGAAAATTGATTTGCTTACCATTTATAAAGCCAGGCTGTCATATGTTGTAGTTAGGGAGGTATGATGTACAGTCATCACAGACACTACTGGACAGCTCCTGATCTGGAAGTTAGCCCCCAACAGGGTTCAAAAACATAGGTATCCTTCAAGTACTGAAGTCATAACCAACCAGCAACTCCCATTGAGTTGGTTCCAACTCATAGTTACCCCCACTGGGTTTCCAAGGCTGTAAATCTTTACAGAAGTAGACTGCCTCATCTTCCTCCCACAGAGCGGCTGGTGAGTTCAGCCACCAACCTTCTGGTTAGCAGTTAAATGCCTTAAACACTCTTGTAATCAGAATGGGTTGAGGGAAAAAACCACTTCTTTAGTGTGTCTAAAACAAGAGGCCTATTCAACTTTTTTTAAAATCTGCTGAGCTATGTAACTAGTTATAATTTAGTTATTAGCTAAGAAATGCATTGCTGTTTAAAATCATGTGCCCTTTTCTATTCAGTAGAGCTGCATCTTCTCAAGTACTCCCCTTTTGACTTAGCTCTGTGCACTTTCAACAAAATGTGAAGTGTCACTGCTACTAGAAACCTGCCTCCCCTACAATGATACTGCCTTTTACTTAAATCTAAAATATATTTCACGTGTATTTTAGAGTGGATATATATACCATTTTGCTTATTTGGCCTGCTAATGATTCCTTCCAAAGGCTTCTGCTCCAACTTTAGGCTGCTGGGTAGAGTCATGTGGTAATAGTGATGGCACCATCTGTCGGTGCCTTCTCCATGCCCAACTTGTGCCAGGCTTCAACTATACAACATCTTGGGACTTTTTCATGCATGCCCCATGTCCCGTGTATATATATTGGGGGCGGGGGGTGGGGGGGGGGGGGGGGGGTGTCAGGTCCTGGCCCACAGACATACACATTAACTGTTAAATGTATGGATCAGCATGTGAAGTCAGCCTCTGGCATCAAGCCTGCTTCAGTCACCCTGTATCCTATAGTGTTTGAGCACATGATCTGCAATGGCAGATTCATTGAGAGTTTCTATTTGTGGACTTTGGAGTCAGTTTTATTAAAAAACAAAAATAAAACCAAACACAGAATGTGAGATTCCTAATTAAGAAAACTTGTCAAACTATGAATTATCAGGAATGACTTGCATTGTTGGGTGAGGAAATGTCACAGATGTCCCCTCGGCACAGCTTTACAAACTTAAAAAATGACAGATGCTCTTTATAGGGAAAATAATGTCCCAGAGACTCTTTTTATGGTCTCTATTTTTTTATCAGATATATAAATATATATAAACATAAATTTGTAAATTAGTACAAACTAAATGGACAAACTAGTAAAATTCAGATTAATTGCATTATATGAATGTGACAGATGGGTTTTTTTGTTTTGTTTTGTTTAATTGTTTGCCATTAAGATCTGATTGTTGAAGAGCTGTTCCTTGTAAGTTGCATGTGTTACTCTCCCTCTGAGTCTCCACTGAGCCACCTCAGGACTGTTACCTACATATACTTTATGCCATGTGACATTGACTTTCTTTAGATACCAGTGTATTGATTCCATATTAAATCCAACTCAGTCCTTTCTTCATTTTACAGCAGTAGTTAGCATGACTGCTACTTAGTTCCAGTGAAAGACACATAGAGCATGCGAATGTAATGACTTGGTATTACTAGTCTATGCTTATGTAGATTAAACTTGCAACACAATAAGGAATTGAAGATCTTATGAACAACTCACAGATCCCAAAATTATACCTCTGGGGCCCAGTTGAGACTTAACTGTCCTAATGAAATCAGCTTGAGTGAGTCTCAGGTAGGGAACAAAACACTTCAAGAAACCTTTCATTTGAAAGAAGGCAAGAAAGATTTTACAATTCATTTGTATAGTTACAGCTTCTATCTTAAAATAATAACTATTGGCAACTTCAAAATCTTATTTTCTTCTTCTCTTCTTCTTCCCTCCTCCCATATTTGAGGGAAAGAATAATAATCATGCCACTGTAAGTCTTATTTAAGCTTTGTAGAACTGAGAGGTTTTGCCAAGTTTATGTTGAGCAGTTTGACAAAACACTGTTTTTACAAACTCTGAGTTATGGTTTAGAATGATTTTTAACCAGCCAGGACTAGAAACAGAGCCAATACAGATGTTTTCAGAAGTTACTTTTCCAAGTACAGTTCCAGAATCTGTAATTATTGCCTGATTTTCATCTTTTTCCTGTTGTTGTTGTTGTTATGTGCCATTGAGTCGGATCCAACTCACAGCAACCCCTCCTTGGGTTGCCGAGACAGTATCACTACGGAAGTAGATTGCCCAACCTTCCTTCCGAGGAGTGGCTGATGGGTTTGAACTGCCAGCCTTCTGGTTAGCAGTCAAGTGCCTTAGGCACTACGCTACCAGAGCTCCCAAGAAAAACATACTTTGCAGTTTATAAGATACACTCTATTCAAGCAAGTACTTTTACTCTCAGGGACTTGGAATAACAGTTTTCTCCTTTTAGGTGGTGATATATTGCCACCCCTTGCTCTGATTTTTTAATTATTACTGTTATAATTTAGATAATTCACATACCATAAATTCACTCTTTTAAAGTGTACAATGCAGTGGTTTTCAGTATATTAGCAAGGTTATGCAACCATCAATCACCATCTAATTCCAGAATGTTTTTATTACCCCGGAAAGAAAGCCATACCTTTCTCTGATTATTATATTTTCTTTGTTTCATTAGAGAATTTTTAAATAGTTATTGCTGACATTTGACATATTAGCCATCCTTTGAAGCAGTACCGCTGATGTTATTCTATTCTTATTAGCTCTTTTCTTTGTTAGCCCACAGGGGTTTGCTCATACTATTTTTATATATTCTAACTCTAATAAAGTAGCCACTGTCTTGACTTTTTAAATTTAAATTAAGTAACGTTAAAAATTCAGTTTCTCAGTTGCATCAGCCACATCACAAAATGTTTAGAAACCACATGTGGTGAGTGGCTACTTTATAGGACAGAGTAGAACGAACATAGCCACCATTGCAGAAAGTTCAGTAGACCGTTGCTGCTCTAGATTATGTTGTGGTATTTTAGTTTTGTCTTCTAGCAATATAATTGGGGAAAATGAATTAAAACTACTAGGGCTAGCATTTCATTGTGTCTTCCTGTTTTAATTAGCACAGTGTCTGACGTTTGGGTTGCAAACGTATACTTTTTTTCTGCATACAGTGTATGACCAGAAGTATTGCATTAACTCAGGCACGCTACTTAGAGAAAGAAGAGAAGTGCCTCCCTCCTCCAAGGTTGGTTGACATTAAAATACAACCATTTTTTCTTTTTCTTACAGTCTGCATGAAGTGTAGTATGTTTGAAAAAAGTCAAGACTATCACAGGATAAGGAAAATACCTATTTTTAAAATAAAATACATCACCTATTTTCTGTTCTTAAGCTATGTTGTCAAATTCTAACTGAAAAGTCCCTCAGGCCTCGTTTTCCCTCCCAATTAGCCTAAAAAAGTATCCAGGATCCCAAGAATTACTGTGTCAAACTGAAGTTCCAGTCAGCAAATATCTACCATACACCTAATGTTCCGTGTGTTGGACCAGCAGCTTCTGCCACTGGACAGTCTGACAGAGGGGACAGCAATCTGGGTTGTGGCTACCATCCTCTGCTGGACAGAGCACTTTGTGGTTCTTCATCTAGTAAACACTTATTGAAACACCTAGAGTGAAGTAAAGCAATAGCGAGGAAAATCGATAAAGGTTCAAGAAGTCCTATGTGAGAATGTACCTTGATCCACACTTTAAAATTGGCATTCACTTAACAAAACATAGTGAAGGTAAAAGTTATTCAAAGACACTTGACTTTATCTTCAAAGAGCTACAGTATATTTGGGGGAGGTAGGCACACCGACCAGAAAGGGTGCAGCATTGGGTTCAAGTGCAGTCACAGAAGAAGGGGGCGTGGTTGGCTCTGGCCTGGGAGAATACTCATGCTTCCTACAGCAGGTGCTGCTTCAGGTGAGCTTTGAGAACCGAGTATGTGTTTGTCAAATAGCATTGTGGCATTCCAGAGATGGGATGGTATGAGCTTTGCCCAGGGGCTTAAAATGGTTTGAAGAGTTATAAGTGCTTCTGGGGATCCCAAAGCACAAGCTGCAAAGACACCAAAGAGAGAGGGCCTGGAGAAGGAACAGATGCCACGTTAGGAATATACTCACTAAGGAACGTGGACATTGTTCAGACTTGGAATGCCAGCCTTGGACTTTGGAAGAACATTCTGGTAGCAGCTGGAAAATACCTTACAGATCACACCTCTCTTTTTCTATTGTACTTATCCCAGTGTGTCACTATTTAGCAGTGGTAGATTTATGAGGACACCAACCTTGCTTGCTTTGTGCCCCTCTGTATTCCATGCATAGCTCAGTACAGCTCAGTTCATCCAGTGGATGAACAAGATGTTGGTAAATGAAAGTGAAAGTGATAGAAGTCATAGTGCCCTGTTAAGCTATGTCTTTAACTTTCCAAAAGCTTGAAATTTTCTACCTTGCCTAAAAGTATTAAAGAACTTCCACATTATTCATTAAATTTTAAGTATGAACAACCAATACTTGCTCATTGATTTGAGAACTATTAAAATCCTACTTTAGGCTTAGGCTTTGGGCCTAACCTAAATAAATCCACTCCTGTCAAGTCAATTCCAACTCATAGTGACTCCATAGGATAGAGTAGAACTGCCCATAGGGTTTCCAAGGCTATAATCTTTATGGAAGCAGACGTCACATCTATTTCCTCAGACCAGCTAGTGGGTTTGAACCGCTGACTTTTCTGTTAGCAGCTGAGTTCTTTAACCACTGGGCCAAGAGGGCTCCTCTAACCTAAATAAACAGTGGGTTATTTAAAGGAAAAGGAGCTCTGGTAGCGTAGTGGTTACAGCATTTAGCTGCTAACCAAAAAGTGGGCGATTCAAACCCACCAGCTGCTCCATGGGAGAAAGATGAAGCAGTCTGCTTCCATGAAGATTTACAGCCTTTTAAACCCTATGGGGCAGTTCTACTCTGCCCTAAAGGGTTGCTATGTCTCATCTCAGTGACAGTGAGTTTTATTTAGGGGACAGAACTGCACTACAAGGTTACTTTGACTAGATATAGGGGGTGGTAAACATTTTCTGTAAAGGGCCAGAGAGCAAATATTTTAGGCTTTTAGTCCATGGGATTCCTGTCCCTGCCATTCACTGCTGCCATTGTTGTATGAAAGCATCTCTAGACAATGCATAAAAGATGGGTGTGACTGTGTTCCAATAAAACTTTATTAACAAAAACAGGTGATGGGCAGGATATGGCTCTCAGACTATAGATTACTGTCTCTTGGCATACTCTCACTTGATAATTTTTTGTATCCTTTATTTCTCAGTATTAGAGTTGTGGTCACAGTGGAACAAACAGAAAAAGAACTTGAGAAAGCCGCATCCATAATCAAAGAAGTGGCCCAGGCCGTTCTGCTTTAGGCTGTGTCTCACTTAGGGCCTGGTGGACACCTTCCACACAACAACAAGATAGAGATCCTCTGGGTCACTGTGGAGTAGGGACTTCCAGAGACCCAGGCTGGCCATGGAAAACCTAAAGGAAGTGTGTGGATATTTAATAGATTTATTACCAAATGATGTGGATATGGACCAAATGTGTGACTATGAGAAGGAGGTTTATTATTTTAAAAAAGAAAACATTTGAAAGCCCAGGAACTGTTTTTTTTTTTTTTTTAAAAAAGAGAAGTACTAATCACCATGTCTAACTGGTATTTAAATTGTCCTATTTAGTACTATTTAAAGGTTTTATTATCCTAATATTTTATATTCTGTTTTGTTGTTTAAAAATGGAGCTTTAAAATTGTCTCTCTCCCTTTTAAAGTAACAAGTCTAGAAGGACTCTGTAATGCCCTACTATTTCATATAAATATGACTTTAAAACATTAAAGTCAATAATACAAGATTTATTGTTGAATATCTAATCCAACTGCATATTTTCCAGTCTTCATCATGTGAAGCTAAATGGTGGCTAATATATAAAGGAACACTTTTTTGTGTGTGATTATTACAAACATTTCATTATAGAAGAATTTTTATATACACTAAATATTGATCTTAGACCATTTCTGACAGCTAATCTTAGCACCCCTAACCAGAGAATATTCATTGTATGCTCTGAGTGAGCAATAATTTAAATCAAATACTATTTTAATATATTTAGTTGACCTTTAGATTTATTATGTGTTGATTTCTAATCTCTTTTAGGAAGAGGGTTATTGTGATGATTCCAAATTATAAGTCATGTCTTTGATATTTTAGAATATCTTGAATGTATTCTTTTTTTATAGTGTATTTGCCTAAGGACATATAACTAAAAGCTTTTTCTAAGCTAAGAAAAATGAGGGATTTTTTTTTCAGCTTGTAACTTCCAGATATCTAAAAAAGATGTACAAGCACTAAAAATAAAAATTTTAAGCTGTAATTCAGCTATCCCTTTTTTTCTTGAGCAAACCAAGTTAAATGGCATAAAGATATGTGATATGTGCCACAATATAGTTATAAGTATTATACTGTTATCCCTTCTCTAATTAACTAATGGTAAAGGAATAAAATTATAAAAGAAAAAGGTCATTTTTGTAACCTATGTTCATATTAAAAAATGGTGTTCAACATCTTTTTAAATTAGGGATATTTTTAATGTTTCATTTCTATTTTTGCTTGAGCTATTTCGTACATATGTGCCTTGTGACTGCTGCTGCTTTAAAGGATACAGTGCTTTATGGAGGGTAAATCTGTTCATTTTGTTTTTTGATGAAATAAACGTACATTCATGATGATCAGTCTACTTGTGTATATAATGTACTCAACAGAACAGTCTCTCTTTTTGTCTTTTAACTTTACTTGTAAACATAGGGTAGTACTTTTTTTTTTTAAGAAACATCAATTTCTTCACATCCAACCAAAAAATGTAAAGTATCTGAAAGTTCCTGAGTTCTTAATGATATAAGCATTGACTACTTCTGACTACAAAAATACCAGAGCCATTATTTTTATAAAAGGATAAGGACTTTTTTTTTTTTTTTTTTGGAACTACATCTATACTACTTTCTAAATTGAAATACCAACATGTAATGTTTGTTGTTACTTTTCAAAAAATTTTTATTCTTAACTTTCTGGGAAAGAGAGTAATGCACATTTCTTGAAAGACACTGCAAAAAGGGCAAGGAGGCCACATATTCTGACTTCCTCTAACCCCACAAAAGGAAGACAGAGTCACCATCAATAATCCAAGGCCTATTCCTGCAAGGCCAGACATGCTGCCTCCCTCCAGCCCTTTCACCAACTATTCCTCCCAAAGCACCCACCACCTCTCTCCTGGGTTTGATAATTTGCTGCAGTGGCCACACAGAACTCACAGATTATGGGGTTTATTGGGGAAGCACCAGGCTACAATCCAAGTTCAGGAAAAATGCTCAGTCTCTCTCCCAGCCCACTGTCTCTCAGCCAAGTCTCTCACAGTCTCTCCCGCAGCAGTGCATGTCCCTTGGTGTCTCAGCAATGTGTGTCTCTTGCGTCTCTTTCCCAGCAGCCCATGTCTCTTTCAGGAGCACGTGTCTCTTTCAGCAGCACATCTTCCTCAACCACAGAGTTCTGCCTCTAGGAGGCCTCCTTTTGAGCTTGGCAGAGTGGCCAAACCAACCAATCATAACCACAGAATTCTAAGCACCTGAGGGTGAGCCTCCCATAACATTGCTTTGTGCCACGCCCAACAGAAATAACCCAGGTAGATAACATTTACAATCAGGAGCTCCTCAGTTGCTCACTCCACCACTGAGTTTACAATGACTTGTGGGTAGAAAACCATACTAAGTAATTTACTACACCGCAGGCACCAAAATTTTAAACGAAAAGAAATTAAAAGTGAAGAAGTGTCTTTACATTAAAACTATAGAGTGGCCATAATCTAATAGCATACACCAGAAATACCTGCTAGATACGATAAAATTTTTATCAGACTAAGGCAAAATGCTAAGAAAGGACAGTCATCTCGAATCTAAAGCAGGTTATATTTTTCAGTAAGAAAAAAGAATCTTCTTTGGTACTGTAGTGCCTAAGGCATTTGACTGCTAAACAGAAGACTGGTGGTTCAAACACACCAGCCACTCCTTGGAAGGAAAAGTGGGTGATCTACATCTGTAGTGCTACCTCCTTGGAAATCTGAGGCGGGGTCACTGTGAGTCAGATCTGACTCAATGGCAGTGAGTTTGGTTTGGTTTTGGTGGATCGTCCTAGCAGTGATTCTGTTTAGAAAGGAAGTTGTTTGTGGTGAGCAACGTGGAAACCATTTGGGGTCCATTTTTACTTCACACGGTTACCCAGCGGTAGGAAGAAACCATGTAACTACTCCACTTTTGTTGTACAAAGCTAAGTTGCAACTCAGAATCTAAGTGGGGTCTTGATGCATGTTGGGACAGAAGAGATACTGGTATTTCTTCAAATTTAGAATTCCATTAATTGTATTACGTGTATTTATTTTATGCACCACTAAAAGTAAACAACTGTGCTCTCTATGATATGCCATTAGTTATATGATACATTTAAAATTTCAGAGAGATTACAATGTGAATGGAAAAGGTGCATCTCAAAATCTCTGTAATAAGGTAACGTACTGATGTGTGGACCCAAAGCTATTTTTCCTTAAAAACATAAAGCCTTAGTTCCAGAAGCTAGGCATGTTCAAGAAAAATGATAGTGTGGGATAAAGAATTTTACTTTACCCAAAGAATTTGGTTTTTGTCCTTGTTCCTGACAGATAACCTCTAAAATCTTAGTTTTTCTCCAGTGATTGAAATATCACACC
Organism: Orycteropus afer afer; assembly: GCF_000298275.1. Taxonomy (NCBI): domain Eukaryota; kingdom Metazoa; phylum Chordata; class Mammalia; order Tubulidentata; family Orycteropodidae; genus Orycteropus; species Orycteropus afer. The sequence goes on along the minus strand of NW_006922079.1, from coordinate 1,635,633 downwards.
TATATCTAATAAGTTATGCTGGCTGTACTGCAGCTCCTCATAGGCTAGGAAAAGAGTTGAAAGATAAAATAATTAAAATATAAAAATACACTTAAGAGGCACCTTACATTTGGGATGTAATGAAGGATTAATGAAGATAGATCAACAGAAAGAGAGCAAACTGGCAGAATCAAAAGGAGAAATAGATGATTAAACAATAATAGTTGGAGATTTGAATGGCCCACTCAAATCTAAATAATTGATAGAACAACCAGAAGGAAAATCAGCAAGGATCTAGAACACTTGAACAACACTATCAACCAAGCTGACTACAAACAAATTTATAGAGCTGTCTACCCAGCAATTCCAGAACACATTCTTTTGAAGTGCACATGAAACATTGTCCAGGATAGACCACACGTTGTGCCATAAAACAAGTTTCAATAAATTTTAAAAGATTGAAAATATAAAAAGGATGTTTCCTGGCCACAAAGAAATAAATTAGAGATCCACAATGGAAAGAAAATTGGAAATGTCACAAATATCTGGCAATTAACCACAATAGAAAGAAAACTGCAAATGTCCCAAATATCTGGGAATTAATTTTAAATAACCTGTGGATCAAAGAAAAATCAGTCATAAAGGAAATTTTAAAATATCCTGACTTGAATAGAACTAAACATATCAAAATTTATGTGGTACAGCTAAAGCAGTGGTTAGAAGGAAATGTATGGTTTTAAACAACTAAATCAGAAAAGAAAAAGGGCTTCTGATTAATAATTTAACTTCCTGCTTAAGAACTTCAGAGGAGCAAATTAAATCCAAAGGAAATAAAGATTGAAGTAGAAATCACTGAAATAAGAAACACAAACAATAGAAATATCAATGAACTAAAACTTGTTTGTTTGAAAAGATTAGCAAAATTGACAAATCCTTAGGTGGGTTGACAAAATAATAAAGAAGACACAAATTACTACATCACTATCAGTCCTACAAAAATCAGCAACTAAAGAGGCAACATTACTGTTAGTCCTAGTGAAATCAAAAGGACTTATAAAGGAACTTTATGCCATCAAATTACATGACTTAAATTACATGAATAAAAGATACACACTTGTTAGAATGGGATATGCATGCATACCTCGGCAATACTGTGGGTTTGGTTCCAGACCACCGCAATAAAGCAATTATCATGGTAAAGTAAATCACACGAATTTTTTGGTTTCCCAGTGCATATAAAATGTAAATTTACAGTGTACTGTAGTATGAGTGCAATTGCATTATATAATGTTTGAAATATAATCACACAGAGACATAGACTAAGCACATGCTATTGGAAAAATGATTCTGATAGACTTGCTCAACCCAGAGATGCCACAGACTTTCAATTAATAAATAAAATACAATCTCTGAAGCATAATAAAGCACAATAAAATGGCAATACCAAGTTCTGATAAGGATGTAGAGAAACCACAACTCTCATTCATTGCTACTGAGATTACAGAATCATACAGAATCTTTGGAATTCAGTTTACAAAGTTAAACATACATTTACAATCTGACCCAGTAATCCCACTAGTGTGTATTTACCCAAAAAAAATTATAATCAAAGAAATTATAATGTACTATTGTAGATTTGTCTGTTATCCCTTTTTGTGTTCTGGAATAGCTTGAGTAGCATAGATGTCAACTCTTTGAATATTTGATAGAATTCTCTAGTGAAGGCATCAGGGCCAGGGCTTTTCTTTGTGGGAAGTTTTTTACGATGTGTTCAATTTCTTCATTTGTTATGGGTCTGTTCGAGCTTTCTATCTCTGAGTGGGATCGTTTAGGTAGGTCTGTGATTCTAGAAACTTCTCCATCTCTTCTAGGTTCTCAAATCTATTGGAGTACAATTTTCCATAATACTCTGTCAGTATCTTTTTTATTTCAGTTGCTTCTGTTGTAATGACACCATTTTCGTTTACAATTCTTGTGATTTGGATCTTCTCTTTTATTATGTTAGGTCTGCCTATGGTTTGTCGATGTTATTAATCTTTTTAAAGAACCAGCTTTTTGTTTAGTTGATTTTCTCTGTCGTTTTTTTTTGTTTTTTGTTTCATTAATTTCTGCTCTGATCTTTGTTATTTCCTTGCTTCTAGATACTGCAGGATTCTTTTGTTGTTCTATTTCAAGTTGATGAGTTAGAGTGTTGATTTTGTTTGTTTCCTCTTTTTTGATGTATGCATTTATTGCTATAAACTGTCTGCTGAGTACTGCTTTCGCTGTGTCCCATAGATTTTGGTGTGATGTATCTTCATTCTCATTTGTTTCTAGGATTTTTTTTTTTTTTATTTTAGTTTGTGATGGTTATGTTTGTATGTCAACTTGGCTGGGCCTGATTGAGTGGCTGGGCAGCTGGTGATAGTTATTCCCCATGGTGAGACTGACAATCAACTCCATGGGGGATCTACCACAAGCAGCTGAATATCTGCCTTTGGGAATGTGGTCTGCTTCCTGTATTTAAGGAGAAGCTTTGAGAATGGTCTCTAGCCTGTGGCACGCTTGGACCCTGCATGTAGCTATGCCGTTGCTCAGCAGCCTGCTATGTTCTGCCGACCTTGGGACTTACAATGGACTTGGGACTTACAATGGACTTAAGTTAATGGCCTGCTGTGTGGTTTGGCAACATCAGGACTGTGCCTTTTTACTTGTCAACCTTGTGGCTTCTCTGCCTCAGCAGCCTGCGACTGTCTGAGTGAAAAAAACATGTCTAGTTCCAGTGGACTGGGAGCAGGAAGCAGAGCTGGACCTCAGGGTTGAGGGGCTTTCACCCAGCACCTAGAGCCTGGCACTTTTAACTTGGACTTAAAGACTCCAAATTGTAAGAATAAACTCCCATTTGTTAAGGCCATCCCATTTGTGGTATATTCTTGTCAGCATGGCACTAGGTAACCAGAATACAGTTTTTATCTGTTCTGTTACCCTACTCATTGAGCAATGAGTTTTTCAGCTTCCCTATGTTTAATGTTTTTTCCTTGCTCTTCCTATTATTCATTTCTCATTTTATAGCATTGTGGTCTGAGAACATGCTTTGCAGTTTTTCAGTGCTTTTGAATTTATTGAGGCTTGTTTTATGTCCTAACATGGGGTGTCTTCTGGAGACGGATCCATGTGCACTGGAAAAGAATGTGAATTGTGCTTTTGTTGGGTAAAATGTTCTGTATATGTCTATGAGGTCAAGTTGGTTGATTGTATTGTTGAGTTCTTCTGTATCTTTGTTGAGTTTTTTTCTAGTTGACCTATCCCTCTTTGAAAGTGTAGTGTTAAAATCTCCTACTACTATTGTAGATTTGTCTATTATCCCTTTTAATTCAGTTAATATTTGCTTCATGTACTTTGCAGCACTTTCATTGGGTGCATAAATATTTATTATTGTAACATCTTCTTTGTCAATTGACCCTTTCAGCATCATATAATGTCCCTCCTTATTTCTTAAGATGTTTTTCACCTTAATGTCTATTTTATCAGAAATCAATAGTCCTACTCCTCTTTTTTGGTTTCCATTGGCTTGGTATATTTTTTCCATACCTTAACTCTTCATTTGTTTTTATCTTTGTGTCTAAGTTGGGTCTCTTGTAGGCAGCATATCAATGGGTCTTCTTTTCTAATCCAGTCTGCCACTCTCTTTCTCTTGATTGGTGCATTTTTCCATTCACATTGAGTGTAATTAGTGATAGGTATGAATTGATTGCTGTCATTCTATTGTGTTTTTTTGTTGTGTTGTTGGTGTTTCTTTGGACCATATACTTTTCTGTGCTGAATTCAGTTTGTTGGCTAATGCTTTGTCCCTTTTTTTCATTATTGTTGGTTTTGTGCTTATTAAACTCATATGTTTTCCTTCCTTCTGGATTTGCTTAGAAGGAGTTTTATTTTTCTCTGTGGTTACCTTGGAGTATATTCTTGTCTCTGCATTTTTAGAACAATGTGTATTGTGAAGACATTGTCCTGTTTTCCTCTCTATTTGAAAGTTTGTACCTAGAAGTTTTATTCCCTCTGATGGGTTAGTTGCTGTTGTTGTGTGCTGATTGACTTCCTTGGTTTTTAGAGTACAGTGTTTTATGGTCTTATTTTGAGTTTCTACTTCTGATTTGATTTTAATGTTGTTGCCATGTATCCTGATCTTGTTGATCTCTGTTGTGGGCTCTCTATTGGAAGGGCTTCCTTATGTATTTCTTGTAAGGTTGGTCTAGTTTTTACAAAATCCCTTAATTTCTGTTTGTCTGAGAATGCCTGGATTTCGCCCTCATATTTGATGGACAATTTGGCTGGATATAGGGTTCTTGGTTGGAAGTTCTTTTCCTTCATGTTTTATATATGCCATCTCATTGCCCTCTTGCCTCCATGGTTTCTGCTGAGTAATCGGAGCTCAGCCTGTTTGATTTTTATAAGTAATATTTCTTTTTTCTCGGGCAGCTCTCAAATTTTTTTCTTGGTCTTTAGTTTGAAGTTTGATTATAATATACCTCGCTGTTTTTCTCTTGGGATCTATCTCATGTGGGATGCTATGAGCTTCTTGGACAAATATCTTTTCTTATTTCATGATATGAGGGAAGTTTTCTGTTAGCAGGTCTTCCACAATTTTCTTGGGGTTTTTTTTTTTTTTTTTTTTTTCCACCTCTTCTTGTTCTGGAATTCCAATGAGTCTTATATGGATTTTTCATGTCATCCCATATACCTTTTAGGTTCTCTTCATTTCTCTTAAATGTTTGTTCTGATTTTTCTTCATACAGGCTGGTGTCCAGGGATTTGTCTTCTAGTTGGGATATGTGTTCTTCAGCCAGTTCTAACCTACTCTTTTGTGCATCTACTGTGTTGTGTAATTCTGTCATTTTGGTATTCAGCTTCTGATTTCTAACTGCTGTTTTTGTATGAGTTCTGATTGTCATTAATCTTATTAATTTGATCTTGAATGATTTTCCTGAGTTCTTCCAGGAAACTGTGTTCTTGTTTCTGTTTGGTGTTTCCTTAGGCTCTTGTATAGCTCTATAAATGTATCTTCTAAATTCCTTCTTAGATGATTCTGTTGCCTCCTCTTTGTCCATGTATAATGAGACCTTTGTTTGTGGTTTTGCTTCTAATGCCTTGTCCTGTTTTTTTGTTTAAGGTTGCCTTTTGTTTCCTAGACATTTTGAGGTTGTCATTAACTGTTGGTTGTGTATCGATTTGTTTTGTCTTGGTGTTATGGTTTAATATTTTGAAAAGGTAAAGCTGGTGTATTTTTAGTTTAGTTATTAATTCAGGTATGCTTGGTTGCTCTGCAGTTTTCTTTGTGATGGTAGAATCACTGGAATATGGATATGGGTTTCTGTTTGTCATAAGGAGGGTTTAGAGTTTGAACTGGGAGGTTTTATGTTGGCTGAATAGGTTTCTTCTATTGGATGAGTGAAGTTATTGGTGGAGAAAGTGGGAGAGGAAAAAGGAAAGCTCACTGTTGCTAGGGCTGGTTTCTAGGGCTTTGAGTGGGCTGCTGCTGATGACGTTGTACTATTATTTACAGGCCCACAGCTCAATTTCAGTAGAGACTCCAGTTGTTAGGGGGTCACCACTTTCCATAAGGCTCAGACACACAGAAAAACCCTGTTCCTGAGGCCCCTTGGTGCCAAAAAGTTGACCCAAGACAACTTCCTGGCTCTGCAATCCACCATTGGCATTTCTCTCCCCTGCCCCACCCACCCATGGTGCTGGCCCAACCCACACAGACCGCAATCCACTCAGGAGTTCCTCTGTGAGTCTGCCCACCCGCGGTGCCAAAGAGCCGCTCTGTTTCAGCTGCACTGGAGTTGGGAGAGTGCCTGCTAGTAATCTGTGGTCCCAATATTACTGATATTGTCAATTGCAGACCTCTCAGTTCCACTAAGCTGACCCAAGCCTACTCAGTGACCCACTGAGGGGAGAGCAGGCCCACCCTCCTGGGGCACCAATGGACTCTCTGCTCTGGTTTCAGTGGCACTGGATACGCTCATTTGCACCTAGCTGACCCAACTTACTGATAAAATCTGGTGCTAACAGTAGATCCTTAGGGTGATTACTGGTATGCTGGTGTGGTTACTGGTATGCTGATGTAGTGTGTCTTCTGCCTTAACCCAGGGAGCTCTCGGATGGCCATTCTCACCTGCCAGTCACTTCCCTAGGGAAGGCTCTAATGGCCTTTCTCAGCTGCCTGTCCACACTCTGCAAGATAGATCTTCTTATTTATTTATTTATTTACCCCTGTACCTTCTTCTCTCTACTTCTCCTCCTCTGAGTTTGGTGTACTCTGACTCAGTGAGCTGTTCAGAGCACTAAAATCTACAATTCAAACTGTTGTACCTAGTTTCTCAAGCACTAAGATGCTAGAGGGAAATAGCATGGTGATTACTGATGAGACTCCATTTTGAATCAGCTTGAAACATTCTTTGTAACAATGAATGGCATGCTATTCCTCTTCCAATTTGTCATTTCCAGTATAACAGGTCATATGCTTGCCTGACAAAATGGCCAAATGCCTAGGATATCAATCATTATACATTCCATTTCATTACTGACAACTTCTGATTTTCCTAGATTCATACTTCATACATGTTCTGATTATTAATGGATGTTTGCAGCTGATTTTCTCATTTTGAGTCATGCCATATCAGCCAATGGATGTCCCAAAACTTTACTCTATCCACATCATTAAGGTTGACTCTATTCTGAGGAGGCAGCTCTTCCCCAGTATTATTTTGAGTGCTTTCCAACCTGAGGGGCTCATTTTCCAGCACTGTGTTTCAGGGCTATTCATAAAATTGCCCAGTAATAGACAGTGTTTTACTGCTATTCATAAGGTTTTTACTGCCCAATTCTTTGATAAGTGTATGGCCCCTTCCTTTTTCTGAGTCTGTCTTAGTCTGGAAGCTGCACTGAAACCTGTGGTCATCATGGATAACCCTGCTGGTATTTGAAATACCGGTGGCATAACCTCCAGCCTCACAGCAACACACAAGCCACCACAGTATGATAAACTGACAGATGAGTGGTTTAAAATCAGGAAGGGAGTGCATCAGGGTTGTTCCCTTTCACCATACTTAATCTGTATGCTGAGCAAATAATGCAAGAAGCTGAACTATATGAAGAAGAATGTAACATCAGGATTGAAGGAAGACTCTTTAACAACCTGCAATATGCAGATGACATAACCTCCCTTACTGAAAGTGAAGATAACTTGAAGCGCTTACTGATGAAGATTAACGACTACAGACTGCAGTATGGATTACACCTCAACATAAAGAAAATGAAAATCCTCACAACTGGCCCAATAAGCAGCATCACAATAGATGGAGAAAATATTGAAATTGCCAAAGATTTCATATTACTTGGTTCCACAGTCAACACAAATGGAAGCAGCAGTCAAGAAATCAGACAATGTATCGCACTGGGAAAATTTGCTGCAGAAGACCTCTTTTAAGTGCTGAGGAGCAAAGGTGTCTCTTTGAAGATTGTTGTTGTTGTTGTTGTTGTTATATGCCGTCAAGTCAGACCCGACTCATAGCGACCCCTTCTTGGGTTTCCAAGGCAGTATCACTACGGAAGTAGATTGCCCCATCTTCCTTCCGAGGAGTGGCTGGTGGGTTTGAACCACCAGCCTTCTGGTTAGCAGTCAAGTGCCTTAGCCACTATGCTGTACCTAATCCAAACCACAGTATTTTCAGTTGCCTCATATGCATGTGAAAATTGAAGAATAAACAAGACAGAAGAAGAGTTGATGCTTTTGAGTTGTGGTGTTGGTGAAGAATACTGAAATTACCATGGACTTCCAGAAGAACTAACAAATCTGTCCTGGAAGAAGTGCATCCAGAATCCTCCTTGGAAGTGAGAGTGGCCAGACTGCGTCTCACCTACTTTGGTCATGTTGTCAGAAGGGACCATTCCCTGAGAAGGATATCATGCTTGGTAAAGAGGAAGGTCAACAAAAAATGGGGAAAGCCCTCAACGAGATGGATTGACACGGTGACTACAATGATAGGCTCAGGTATAACAAAGATTGTAAGGCTGGCACAGGACCATGAAGTATTTCATTCTGTTGTATGTAGGTCACTTTGTGTGAGAGCTGACTCCATGGCACATAACAACAGCAGTTATTGTTAATTGCTGCTGAGTCAATTCTGACTCATGATGACCCTATGTGTGCAGAGTAGACCTATTTCATAGGATTGTCAAGGTAAGGACCTCCAGGCCTATATTCTGAGGTGCCTTTTTAGGCAAATAGTCAAGCACTTAACCATTTGCACCAACTAGGGAGTCCTGTACACCGTGATCAAGTAGGCTTTTTACCAGCCATGCAAAAATGGTTCAAAATACACACAACAATCAATGTAATATATGTAATATATCACATTAATAGAACAAAGGATCTTGTTATTTACCATCAAGTCGGACCCAACTCATAGCGACCCCTCCCTGGGTTTCCGAGGTGGTATCACTACAGAAGTAGATTGCCCAACCTTCCACCAGCCTTCTGGTTAGCAGTCAAGTGCCTTAGGGACTATGCTACCTGCAGTGTAGTAAATTGCTTAGTATGGCTTTTCTACCCATAAGTCATTGTAAACTCAATGGTGGAATGAGCTACTGAGGATCTCTGATTGTAAATGTTATCCACCTGGGTTATTTCTGTTGGGTGTGGCACAATGCAGTGTTACGGGAGGCTCTCTCTCAGGTGCTTAGAGTTCTGATGCTATGATTGGCTAGTTTGGCCACTCTGCCAGGCTCAAAAGGAGGCCTCCTAGAGGCAGAACTCTCTCTGACTGCTGGTTGAGAAAGACATACTGCTGAAAGAGACAGACGCTTCTGAAAGAGACACGTGCTGCTGAGTAAGACACCGAGGGACATGCACTGCTGGGGGAGAGACAGAGACTTGGTTGAGAGACAGTGGGCTGGGAGAGAGACTGAGCATTTTTCCTGAACTTGAATTGTAGCCTGGTGCTTCCCTAATAAACTCCATAATCTGTGAGTTCTGTGTGGCCACTGCAGCAAATTATCGAACCCAGGAGAGAGGTGATGGGTGCTTTGGGAGGAGCGGTTGGAGAAAGGGCTGGAAGGAGGCAGCATGTCCGGCCTCACAGGAATAGGCCTTGGGCTATTGATGGTGATTCTGTCTTCCTCTTGTGGGATTAGAGGAGGTCAGAATATATGGCCTCCTTGCCTTTTTGCACTACCAGAAATCCTTTTTAGAACAAAGGATAAGAACCCAAAAAATTCCTCAGTATGATAAATAGCATTCATGAAAAACCCATTACCATAGCTAATATACTCAATGGAGAAAGACAGAACTTTCCCTCTATGATCAGGAACAAAACAGGGATGCTGGCTCTCACCACTGCTGTGCATTATTTTACTGGAAGTCCTAGCCAAAGCAATTAGTCAAGAAAAAGAAATAAAAGGTATCCAAATCAGAAAGGAAAATGTAAAACTTTCTTTTCACAGGTAACATGATCCTATATAAGAAGAGCCCAAAGAACCCATAAGAAAGCTTATTAGAGCTAATAAATTAATTCAGGGATGTGAAACTATAAAATATCAGCCCACAAAAATAATTTGGGTTTTTATGCATCAGCAATGAGCAATCTGAAAGAAAATTAAATAAATAATTCTGCTAAAAGAATAAAGTACCCAGGAATAAATCTAGCCAAGAAGTGTAAGATTTGTACACTAAAAACTACAAACAGTGCTGAAAGAAATTAAAGAAGAGCTAAATAAATGGAAAGACAGTCTGTGTTCATTGAATGGAAGACTTTATATTAAGATGCCAGTACTACCTGATGTACTCTATAGATTCAAGAAAGTTCCTCCAAACTCCCTGTCAAAAGGCTGCATAAATGAAAAAGCCAATCCTCAGACTTATGTGGAATTTCAAGGAGTCCCAAATATCCGAAGTAATCCTGTACAAAGATTTGTTCAAGAAAGCAAGAGGACTCACACTTCCTATTTTTCAAAACATACTTTTTTTTAAAAAAAAAAAAAAAGCCCAGAGCTGTTTCCATCAGCTGATTAGTACTCATGATGACTCCAAGTGTGCAGAGTAGAACTGCATTCCATTGGGTTTTCAAGACTGTAACTTGGAAGCAGATTACCAGGCCTTTCTTCTATGGTGGGTTTAAATCACCAAACTGGTTAGTAGTTGAGCACTTAACATTTGTATCCCCAAGGGACTCCAAACATACTATAATACTACAGTAATCAAAGCAGCCTGGTACTGGTATAATAATAAGCCCATAGCAGGGGAATAAAGAGTACAAAAATAAATCTATACATGTTTGGCCAAAACCTTGGATGGGATGAAAGCTTGACAAGAAATAGAATTTCACAGAATTTCAAACTATCTCCCCACTAATTGTCTATTAACTTAAAAAGGAAAAATGGGATTATACTGCAGAGAAAATGGACAATACTTCAACCAAGTCATCACTGATAATGGACAGTGGACATCATGTGCAATTATGTTACCCAGGGAAAGGCACAGCATCAATTATACAGTATTCCAGCTGAGGATGCATTACCCGAATATAATCATGCTTGCTCATGATTAACTTCCTCAGAGGAACCCAAATTAAAGGACACCAGGCTTATTGTCTTCAAAAACACAAATAGCTGAGTTCCAGCAAGATGACAGAATAGTTACATAGACCCTCTGCAACAAACAAATGAGAAACCAGTTGAAACGGTTACAGAAGATAATCCTGGAATCCTGTGCTTTGAAGGGAAGGATAAAGAAGTGGATTAAATACTGTGGTAGTTAAAGTTGTATGTCAACTTAGCTGGGCCTGGTTGAGGTGGCTGGGCAGCTGGTGGCAGTTATTCCCCATGATGAAATTGGCAATGAACTTCATGGTGGGATGTACCACAAGCAGATGAGTAACTGCTTTAGGAAGGTGGTCTGCTTCTTGTGTATAGGCAAAAGCTTTGGGAATGGTCTCTAGCTTATGGCGTGCTTGAACCCTGCATGTAAGTGTGTCATTGTTCAGCAGCCTGCTATGCTCTGTGGACCTTGACACTTTCAATGGACTTGAATTAATGGCCTGCCATGTGGTTTGGTAACATCAGGACTGTGCCTTTTTACTTGTCAACCTTGGATTTGTCATCCTCAGCAGCCAGCAGCTGCCTGAGTGAAGAAAAGCCTCCAGCTTCAGTCAGTAGGCAGGGAGGGGGCAGAGCTGAAACTCTTTTTCTCATTATCTTTGTTTTGTCTTTTTAAATATATGTTGAAAATTTTTCTCATTTATTGCCTTTTTTTTTTTTTTGGTTGTTTTTTATTTTTATTTATTTGTTTATTTATTTGGTCTGGCTGAGTGGGACATAGCTATCATTCCCACACAACCCAACCATACCTGCACCTCCTACAGCCTCATCTCCTGAGTGTGGGCCACCATTTTCTCTTGCACCAACTGACCAAGGAATAACAGTGACCAATACCACCTCAACTCACCCTCAGTGGCTCTTCACAGACAGCTAACAGGTCTGTGCACATACACTCATTCTATATCACATCCACCAGGAGACAGATGGTGAGTGCCTAAGTGCTAACAACTGCCAAATACAGGCACACAGTACCTTGCTTACACAGATATATCAACAAAATTAAAAAAAAAAAAAAAAAAACCTTGGGTGAATCACACCAACGTACAACCACAAATTAAACATAACTACAACAACATAACAATGTCTCACAGAAAAATGTACATTCCAGTCCACACAAAGGAACACTATAAAGTAGTACAAACAGAGGACCAGCATATAGACCCAGAAAACATCCCCAAGGAAGAAGCAGCATTGGAACTCCCTGCAAAGGAATTCAAAAGAATTATATTTAGGTACCTTCAATGCATTGAGTGACAGTTCAAGAAAAACACTGATGAGATCAAGGTAAACACTGACAACATTAAGGAAAACAGAAAAAGCTCTAGAAAATTTAGGGAAACAATACAAGAGCATCCTGATGAATGAAAAATTAGCAAGGATACAAAAACAACAAATGGAAATCCAGAAGATTAATACTAAGATTTCAGAAATAGATAGCACAATGAATGGGCAAAGGAGTAGAACCAAATCAATGAAAGACAGAATTACTGAGATGGAAGACAAACACCTCAATACTATCTACTTTGGTAAGGGATCAATCAGGAAAAAAAATCAAAACAAAATGAAGTAAGGTGAAGATTCATGTGGGATACCATCAATAGGAATGACCTACATGTAACTGGAATTCCAGAACAGGAGGAGACAAATAAAACCACAGAGAAAATTATCAAAGATTTGTTGAAAAATAATTTTACTAATATGATGAAAGATGAGAAGATAGCCATTCAAGAAGCTCAATGAACTCCAAACAGGATAGACCCCAAAAGAAACTCACCAAGGGATATCAAAATCAAGCTCACCAAAACCAAAAATGAAGAATCCTGAAAGCAGCATGGGAAAAATGAAAAACTACCTTCAAAGGTCAGCCATCAAGACTAAGCTCTGAGTTCATGGCAGAAGCAATGCAGGTGAGAAGGCAATGGAATTATATTTAAAAATAAAATAAAACCTCACTGTCATTGAGTTGATTCTGACTCATAGCAACCCCCATTGGGTTTCCAAGGTGGTAAATCTGAACAGAAGTAGATTGCCCAGTCTTCCTTCCATTGAGTGGCTGGTTGGTTTGAACTGCCATCCTTCTGCTTAGCAGTCAAATGTGTTAGGCACTATGCCACCAGAGCTCCTTTATATTTAGGGATTATATACATAAAATCCTAAAAGAAAAGAATTCCCAAGCAAAAATTATATACATAACAAAATTTTCCCTCAAATATCATGGTGAAATTAGGATATTTCCAGATAAACAGAAATTAAGGGAATTTGTTAAAACCAGACCCACCTTACAAGAGATCCTAAAAGGGGTCCTTCAGGAAGACCAAACAGCAGCAGACAATAACCAATGATTAATATACATGATGACATAACCCAGAAACCAACCCAGTTATACAAGTATACAAAGTAAAATGAGCTCTCCAGGCTGTAAACAGGGAAACAGAGATATCAAATGGAAAATGAGGACAGCTACAAATCAAAAAGAGGAAATAAATAGTAGATACAAAACTTCTGAATGATCAAGACAATTGTGAGATTGAACAGACTGTTCTAAACTTGGAAAGAAAATTATAAATCACAGGGTAACCTCAAAGAAAAAAATAATAAACCTTTACATCAAAATTTAAAAAGGAGAGGCAAAAATATTTAGCAAATACTAAAATGATAGCAATGAAGGACATGATAACTAACTTCATAAAGAAAATAATCTCAGCAAAGAAAATCATATGGAACAAAGAAATCAGCAACACCACACACAAAAAAAAATAACAAAATGACAATAAATCCATGCTTGTCTATAATTACACTGAATGTAAATGGATTAAATTCACCACTCCAGTGATGGAGAGTTGCAGACTGGATAAGAAAACATGACACATCAGTATGCTGTCTATAAGAGACTCACCTTAGACAAAATAGACTACCAATCAAAGGTTGGAAAAAGATATTATTGAGCAAATTGCAGTCAAAAAAGAGCAGGACTGGAAATATGTATTTCTATAAAATAGACTTTAAGACAAAAACCACCATAAGAAACAAGGAAGGACATTATATAATGATTAAAGGATCAACTGAACAAGAGGACATAACCATAATGAATATCTACATACCCAAGGAAAGAACCTCCAAATACATAAATCAGACTTTAACAGAATTGAAAAAAACAGATGACTCCACCATAGTAGTAGAAGCCTTCAATACACCATTTTCAAAGAAAGAACAGCTCAAAGAAACTCAACAAAGATGCAGAAAGTAAAACATACAACCAACTTTGCCTTATGGACATCTACAGAGCACTTCACCCAACAGGACAATATATATTCTTTTCCAGTACAAAAGGAACATTCTCCAGGATAGAGCATATGTTAGGCCATAAAGGAAGCCTCAATCAATTTGAAAACATTGAAATACTGCAAAGTATATTTTCAGACCACACTGCTATAAAATTAGAAATTAACACTAGGAAGACAAAAGGAAAAAGAGAAAATGAATGGAAACTGAATAATGCCCTCCTTAAAAACTACTGGGTAGTAGAAGAAATAAAAAATTCTTTGAATCAAATGACAATGAAAACACAATATATTAAAATATTTGGGACACAACAAAAGTAGTAATCAGAGGGCAATTTGTAGCAATAGATGCACACATCAAAAAAGAAGAGACAAAATCAACACCTTAACTCAGATCTCCAATGATTAGACAAAGAGCAGCAAAAAAGCCAACAGATACCAGAAGAAAAGAAATAATAAAGATTTGAGCAGAAATAAGTGAAACAAAATAGAATAAAGGAAAAACTCAGCAAGATTTCTGAGGCAGTAAATCTTTATGGAAGTACTTTGCCCTGTCTTCCTTCTGAGGAGTGGCTGGTGGGTTTGAACCACCAACCTTCTGGTTAGCAGTCAAATGCCTTAGGAACTATGGCACCAGAGCTCTTAACTATTAGAGAAAAAGGCAGGGAAAAAAAAAAAAAAAGCCTATAGTCAGCAGAAGAAAAGAAGAAAGAGTCGAGCAGAAATAAACAAAATAAAACAACAATGGAAAAACTTAACAGGAGTCGAAGTTGATTCTTTGAAAAGATTAATAGAATTAACAAACCACTGGCAAACTTAACACCTTTGTTACAAGGAGAAGATGTAAATAACAGGAATAAGAAATGAAATGGGTGATATCACAACAGAACCAACTGGAATAAAAAGCATAATATCAGGATACAATGAAAAACTGTACTCCAAGAAATTTGAAAACCTAGAAGAATGGACAGATTTCTAGAAAAACAGTACTTATCTAAACTGACACAGAGTGAGGTAGAAAATTTGAAGAGTAGGATAACAAAAGAAGAAAAGAACAAAAGAAGAAATAGAACAGGTCATTAAAAATTTACCAACAAAAAGTATTGTGGCCCAGATGGAGAATTCTACTAATCATTCAGAGAAGAGCTGACACTAATCCTACTCAAACTATTTCAGAACATAGAAAAGGATGGAATACTCTCAAATTTACCTTATGAAGCAAGCACAACCCTGATACCAAAACTAGGCAAAGATGCCACTACAAAGGAAAACTACAGACCAACATCCTTCATGAATGTTGATAAAAAAATCTTCAACAAAATCCTACCCAATCGACTCCACAACAGCATATAAAAA
Source organism: Orycteropus afer afer (assembly GCF_000298275.1). NCBI lineage: Eukaryota > Metazoa > Chordata > Mammalia > Tubulidentata > Orycteropodidae > Orycteropus > Orycteropus afer. The sequence continues at coordinate 1,620,382 of NW_006922079.1, read as the reverse complement.
AAATAATACATCATGACCAAGTAGGATTCATACAGGTATGCAATGATGGTTCAATGTTAGAAAAATAATGGACATAATCCATTACATAAGTAAAATAAAGGAAAAGAATCACATGATCATAACAATAGATGAAGAAAAGCCATTGGATAAAATCCAACACCCATTACTGATTGAAAAAAAAAAAACTCTCAGTAAAATAAGAATAAAATTGTTATAAAGGGCTTATATGGAAAACCAACAGCCCACATTTTTCTCAATGGAGAGAGACTGAAACCATTTCCCTTGTGAATGGTAACCAGACAAGGAAGCCCTCTACACTACTTCTATTCACTATTGTATTGGAAGTCCTAGCCAGGGCAATAAAGCAAGAAAGGAAAATTAAAGGCATCCAAATTGGTAAGGAAGAAGGAAAACTATCCCTATTGCAGATGATATGATCATATACATGGAAATCCCAAGAGATGAAGCAAGAAAACTACTAGAATTTATTGAAAGATTTAGCATAGTGGCAGGATACAAGATCAACATGCAAAAAGAAGTTGTATTCCTTTACACCAGAAAAGAGGTCTCTGAACAGGAAATAAGAACAATACCATTTATAATAGGTACCAAAAAGATAAGATACTTGGGAATAAATCTTCCCAGGAACACAAAAGACCTACACAAAGAAATCTACAAAACACTATTTCAAGAAGCTGTAAGAGATCTACATACATGGAAGACACACCATGCTCATGGATAGGAAGATTGAACATTGTGAAAATATCACAGCTACCCAAAGTAATCTGTATAGTCAATGGAACCTTCATCTAGATTCCATCAAAAGTGTTTAAAGACATGGAGAAACCAATCACTGATTGTATAGGGAAAAGAAAGAGACATGGAATAAGCAAAGCACTATTGAAGAAGAACAAAGTAGATGGTCTCACACTCCCAGATCTCTAAACCTACTAGACAGCTACAGTTGTCAAAATAGTCTGTTATTGGTACAACAACTGACACAAAGACCAGTGGAACAGAATTAACAACCCAGAAATAGATCCATCAATCTATGGTCAGCTGATCTTTGACAAAGGGCCAAAATGCATTAAATGGGGGAAGAGATAGTCTCTTTAACAAATAAGCTCAAACTCAACTCACTGCCATCAAATTGGATCTGACTCATAACGACCCCTCCTTGGGTTTCCAAGGTGTTATCTCTAAGGAAGCAGATTGCTCAATCTTCCTTCCGAGGAGTGGCTGGTGGGTTTGAACCGCCAGCCTTCTTGGTTAACAGCCAAATGCCTTAGGCACAAATGCTGCTGGCAAAAGTGGATATCATTTTCCAGAGACCCATAGCTCATGCCATACACAAAAACTAACTCCAAATGGATCAAAGACTTAAATTTGAAATGTAAAACTATAACGTTTATCCAAGAAAAAATAGGGGCAAACTTAGAGGCCCTAATTTGTGGCATAAGTAGACTACCAAGCATAATCCAAAATGCACAAACAGCAGAAGATAAACTATATGATTGGGACCTTCTGAAAATTAAATTATTATGTGCATCAAAAAAAGAAAACCTACAGATGGGGGGGTGGGGATTTGGTAATGACACATCTGACAAAGGACTTAGTTCTAAAATTTATAGAAAACTCCAACACCTCAACATTAAAAAGACAAACAATCCAACTAAAAAATGGGCAGAAGACATGAACAGACACTTTACCAAAGATGTTCAGGCAGCCAATGAACACATGAAGAAATGTTCACAATCATTTAGCCATTAGAGAGATGCAAATCAAAACAATGAGATACCATCTCACCCCAACACTAATAGCAAAGTTCAACAAGACAGAAAATAAATGCTGTCAAGGATGTGCAGAGATTGGGACTTTCATACACTGCTGGTGGACTGTGAAATGATACAACCACTGTGGAAATCAGTATGGCAGCTCCTTTAAAAGTTGGAAATAGAAATATCATTTGATCCACCAATCCCTTTACTAGGTATATAACCTAAAGAAGTGAGAGCCAGGACACAAATAGATATATGCACACCCATGTTCACTGAAGTACTGTTCACAATAGCAAACAACTTAAATGCCCATCAATGGAGGAATGGATAACCAAACTGTGGTATATACACACAAAAGAATACTATGCAACACCACAGAGTAATGTAGAATCTTCAAAACACCACATTACGTGGATGTACTTGACCCATACCTCATGGAGGACATTATGCTGAGTGAAATAAGTCAATCACAGAAGACAAATATTGTATTAGTCCTCTATTGTAAAAAGTCAATGAAAGATTTTATACATGGAAGAAAACTTTGTCTGTTGGTTACCAGGGATGGGAAGTCAGGGGAGGTAAATTTCCTGGATAGGTATATATATATATATATATATATATATAGAATCTCTGGTGGCATAGTGCTTAAGGCATCTGACTGCTAACCAGAAGGCTGGCGGTTCAAACCCACCAGCCACTTCTTAGTGATACTGCCTTGGAAACCCAGGAGGAGTCACTATGTGTTGGGTCTGATTCAACAGCACAAAACAACAACATACCAAAGATTATTAGTGGTTACTGGGGGGTAAGGGGAGCTTTTGTTTGGGAGGCATTGAGTTTATGTTAATGGTGGTGGAATAATTTGCAAAAGGATAGCAATAATGGTAACACAACATGAAAAATGTCATCAGTGTCCCTGAGCTCTAAATGTGTAAGTTGTTATTTTGGTGAATGTCTTGGTGTGTATGTTTTCAACACAATAAAAGTTAAATGTGTGTGTGTTTGTATGAAATTTCACATTAAAACAAATTCAAAAACCCATTATTTACTGTAGCCAAAAGGTGGAAAAGCCCAAATGTCCATCAACACTTCAAATCATAAACAGAACGTGGTATATGCATGCAATGAAATATTATTCAACCATAAAGAGAAGTGAAGTTCTGATACATGCCACAATGTGGATGGACTTTGAAAAGATGCTGAATGAAATAAGCAGATACAAAAGGACAAATATTGTATGATCCCACTACCAGGAAAAAGTTAGAATAGGAAAATGCATAGAAACAAAAGTTTATTGGTGGGTACCCTGGACAGGGGATATCTTCTGTATATCGCATGTTGTGAAGAGTCTTCCTCCAGTCGTGATGCCATGTTCTTCTTCATATACTCTAGCTTTTTGGATTATTTGCTCAGCACACAAATTGGATAAGTGTGGTGATAGGATTCAACACTGACAAACACCTTTCCTGATGTAAAACCATGCAGTAGCCCCTTATCCTATTAGAACAGATGCCTCTTGGTGTATGTACAGGTTCTGCATGAGCACAATTAAGTACTCTGGAATTCACATTCTTCACAATGTTATCTGTAATTTGTTATGATCCATACAGTCAAATGCCTTTGCATAATCAGTAAAACACAGGTAAACACTTTTCTGGTATTCTTTGCTTTCAGCCAAGATCCATCTGACATCAGCAGGGACATCCCTTGTTCCATATCCTTTTCTAAATCTGGTTTGAATTTCTGGCAGTTCTTTATTGCTATACTGCTTAAACTTTTTTTTTCTTTTTTAATATTTTCAGCATAATATTACTTGCATGTGATATTAATGGCATTGTGTGATAATTTCTGCATTCCACTGGGTCATTTTGCTTTGGAATGGGCATAAATATGAATCTTCTAAATTTCTTGGCATAGAAGAGTGCTTCCAATGTTGCATCCATTTTTTGAAACATCTCAATTGGTTTTCCATCAATTCCTGGAGTCTTTTTTTTTTTTTTTTGCCAATGCCCTTAGTGCAGCCTCAAGTTCTTCCTTCATTACCTTTGGTT
>NW_006922079.1:1613739-1614258 GCF_000298275.1 Orycteropus afer afer | reverse complement strand
GTAGGACTTAAGAATTAACCTAAAAATCACCCTGCTAGCCAGGGACTGCATGGAGGACTGTGCATAGTGGCTGGGGAACAAACAGAGAAGGTGAACAGAAAGGTGGGCTGAGCTGTGGACTTCCCAGTCTGGAGAGTGCTGCCATTTTGAAGGTTTAAAAAATGGCTTGAATATTTTGGATATCTAAAGAGACGGCGCTCTCACAGATTCCCGGGGCTTAAGAACACGTCCTGCTTTCCAGCAACCCCAAGGACACTCGGGACTTGAAAGACTGACAAGTTTTTTGAAGGTAATTCGAGTAATTTGTGTCTGATTGAGTGGGAGACAACAACAGTCCCCATAAGACACAACTACACCCACACCTCCTGCAACATCACTTACTGAGCGACAGCCACTACCACCTTCTCCACCAATGGGCCAATGATAAAAAAAAACCACCAAGAAGAGCCTGAATCACCCTTGGCTGCTCTTCACAAACAGTTAACAGAGATCTAAATACAACAACGCCATGATGCCTCA
>NW_006922079.1:1598436-1600837 GCF_000298275.1 Orycteropus afer afer | reverse complement strand
TCTCTCTCTCTCTCTTTCTCTCTCTATAAATATATATATACACTTTGCTGGGTTTTGTGTTTCTCTAGAGAACCCAATCCAACACAGCATCCCAGTTATTTGGGATGTTTAGTGCTTCTCTTCTACCTCCTAGTTCACTGCATAGTGCCTGGGGTCTTAACAAAGATTGAAAGAAGCCAAGCAAGGCACAATTAGCATCTATTTCTCTGGAGTAACAGAGGAAAAAGGAGAATCAGGAATAGGAGGAGGATATGTCAGCTTGTCATACTGTGGTGGCTTGTGTGTTGCTGTGATGCTGGAAGCTATCCCACTAGTATTTCAAATACTAGCAGCATCACCCATTGTGGACAGGTTTCAGTAGAGCTTCCAAACTAAGACACCCTAGGAAGAAGGACACAAAAATCCACTTCTAAAAAATTGTCCACTGAAAACCGTATGGATAGCAGTGGAACATTGTCTCATAGAGTACGGGAAAACTTTATGAATAGCCATGAAACATTGTCAGATATACTGCCAGAAGTTGAGACCCTAGGGTTCTCAGGCACTCAACATACAACTGGGAGATCTACCAACTGGAATTAATCCACATTTATGCCCATTCCGAAGAAAGGTGATTCAACCAAATGTGGAAATTATAGAACAATATCATTAATATCACACACAAGTAAAGTTTTGCTAAAGATAATTCCAACACATTTACAACAGTATTTCAACAGGGAACTGCCAGAAATTCAAGCCAGATTCAGAAAACAGCATAGAACAAGGAATGGCATTTCTGATATCAGATTAATTTGGCTGAAAGCAAAAAAATATCACAAAGATGTTTATTTGTGTTTTATTGACCATGCAAAGGCATTTGACTGAGTGGATCATAACAAATTACAGATAGCATTATGAAGAACGGGAATTCCAGAAGACTTAATTGTGCTCATGTGGAACCTGTATATAGAGCAAGAGGCTATGGTTCTAATAGAACAAGAGGATACTGAATGGTTTAAAATCAGGAATAGGTATGTGTTGGGATTGTGTTATTTCACCATATGTATTCTGTCTGTATACTGAGATCTGGAGAAGAATGCTGAAAGTACCATGGACTGCTAAAAGATCTAACAAATCTGTCCTGGAGGAATTGCAGCTGGAATGGTCCTTGGAAGTGAGAATGGCTAGACTTCATCTCACCTACTTTGGCCATGTTGTAAGAAGGGACCATTCTCTGGAGAATGATGTCATGCTAGGTAAGATAGAGGGTGAACAAAAGAGATGGATGAGATGGATTGACACAGTGGCTGTGGCAATGGGCTCAAGTATAGCAGAGATTGTGGAGCTGGCATGGGATCAGGCAGTGTTTTGTTCTGCTGTGCATAGGGTCACTATGAGTTGGAAACAACTCGATAGCACCTAACAACAACAACATACTGAGAAAACAATCCAAAATCTTGGACTGTGTGAAGAAGCATGTGGCATCAGGATTGGATGAAGACTTATTAACAACCTGTGATATGCAGAAGGTACAACCAGGCTTGCTGAATGTGAAGACTTGAAGCACTTACTGATGAAGATCAAAGACTACAGCCTTCAGTATTGATTATATATGAACATGTAACAAAAATCCTCATAACTAGACCAATAAGCAACATCAGTATAAATAGAGAAATGATTGAAGTTGTCAGGGATTTTATTTTACTTGTATCCACATTCAGTGTCCATGGAAGCATAAGTCAAGAAATGAGACAACATATTGCACTGAGCAATTCTGCTGCAAAGGTGCTCTTAAGAAGCAAAGATATCACTTTGAGAACTAAGGTAATCCTGACGCAAGCCATGATAATTTAAACAGCCTTATATGCATGTGAAAGCTGGGCAATGGACAAGGAAGACAGAATTGATCCATTTTAATTGTGGTATTGACAAAGAATATTGAAAATAACATGGATGGCCAGAAAAACAAACCTATTTGTTCTAGAAGAGCTACAGCTGGAATGCTCCTTAGAAGTGAAAATATCCAGTCTTTGTGTCAGGTACTTTGATCATGTTGTCTAAATGGTGAAGAAGTTAAGAGAGTTGCAAGATAGAATGGACTGTTCTAAACTCAGGGAGAAAATTATAAATCATAGGGTAACCTCAAAGAAAAATGGTAAACCTTCACATCACAATAAAAAAGAGGACAAGCACAAATATTCAGCATATACTAAAACAACAGCAAAAAAGGAAATGATAACATGATTCATAAACATAACGAGCTCAACACAGAAAATAATATATAGCAAAGAAACCAGAGACACCATGAAAAAACACATAACAAAATGACAGCAACAAATTCATACTTATCAATAATTACACTGAATGGTAACGAATTAAATGCACTGCTCAAGAGATGGAGAGTTGCAGATTGGATAAGAAA
>NW_006922079.1:1594512-1595190 GCF_000298275.1 Orycteropus afer afer | reverse complement strand
ATAGTGGCTAAGACACTTGCCTGCTAACCAGATGGCTGGCGGTTCAAACCCACCAGCCACTCCTCGGAAGGAAGGTTGGGCAATCCTACTTCCTTGGTGATAATGCCTCGGAAACCCAAGGAGGGGTCGCTATGAGTCGGGTTTGACTTGACGGCGCATAACAACAACAACAAATGAAGTGAGGAGTGTATCCAAGAACATGTTTAGGGTTGGCAGACAATGGTCTTATAAGTTTATGGTAGTGATCAGAATTCCCTGGTGTATAGTAGAGCCAACAAGGGGCAAGGTGTGGTCACTGCTTGGTCACAGCCAGCTACCCAGAGGGACGGAGTAGTTGAACCTGCAGGTTTGGGACCATAGTCACAGGGGACATCAAACTCAATTGGCATAACACACTATACAACACATTGTTCCACCTCCTACTTGGGTGAGTAGCGACTGGGATCTTAAAAAGTAGCAAGCTGCCGTCTAGATGCAATGATGGGTCTCTCCTTGTCCAGAGCAAAGAAGAATAAAGATAACCAAAATTCATGAAAACAATGAGTCCTAGCAACTGGTACATCATCTAATCTGCAGCCTATATGACTATGAGACCAGAAGAACCAGATGGTGCCCGGTTACCACTGTCATCCATTTGGAAGGGGATCTATGTAGGAGATCCTTGATAGAAAGGGAGAA
>NW_006922079.1:1574239-1593363 GCF_000298275.1 Orycteropus afer afer | reverse complement strand
CAGAGAGAAACAGAGAGAGAGAGAGAGAGAGAAGGAGCTCTGGTAGCGTAGTGCCTAAGGCACTTGACTTCTAACCAGAAGGCTGCCAGTTCAAACCCACCAGCCACTTCTTGGAAGGAAGGTTGGGCAATATACTTCCATAGTGATACCTCCTCATAAACCCAAGGAGAGGTCACTATGAGTTGGGTCCAACTCAAAGGCACATAACAACAACAGCAGCAACATATATATGAGAATCTGAGAACAGGATTGAGCTGCCAGACATTCTTCTCTGCCTCGCATTTCCATAGCATCTTGTACCTGCCTGACCTTAGATTCTTGGGTGATAAATAATTTTGCAACTGTCAAATCTGCCTTTTCGATTCTCAATTCCTTTTGGGTGAGTGATGATGAAGCCTTCATTTTACCCTGGTGCAGACTTCCTAAAATCTCAGTTTGGAGCTAAGCAGTTCATGTCTGTTTCTCATTACCTAGTGCCTGTGCAGGCTTCCAGCCTTGTGCCTTACGATTGCCTTATGATTGCTGTAACTCTACAACTTAAAATGGTGGTACAAGGTTTTTTTATTTGGCCTAGTGACAAGGAGACTTCCTTTTCTACTGTTTGCATATTTTAATTACAAAAGTGATAATCGTTCATATTAAAAATCCAAGTAATAAAGAGCCACAAAGAATAAAATTTGAAAATCCTGTTTCCAGGATTTCCACTAACCTCCCTAGAGGTGATTTCTCTTAAAATTTGTTGTATATCCTCCAAGAACGGTTTCTAAACATTTATATATTTATTCAAACATATTTATTCAAATGAATTTCTAAAAAAAACATAAACAGCCATAGTGTTCTGATTGAGTGGTATAGGAATTTTTTACACCAGGACTTCATTGTTTTAAAATCTTACAATTTATTTGATCAATTTCTTTTTCATAGGCATTTAACTTGCTTTTAATTGTTCTTCTGTTACAACAACATGGAAAAGAACATCCTCACACATGTAACTGTGAGCATATCTGCAGGAATGACATTGGTGTGGATTCCTAACTTTGGAATGGCTGGATTTGCAATCTTTATTTTGATAGCATCCAGAAAAATATCAGTTATCTCTCTCACAAATATATTTTGTTTCTCTTAAAGTTTACTATCTTTCTCTCTACAAATGTTGTCAAATCTGCCAGTATTTTCTGTTACAGCCTGTAAGTTTTGTCTACACCAAAATTACTAAAAAAATAATAATAATAATAATAATAAAAATTTTGCCTACTCCAGGGAATTTAAATGTTTCCCATGTATTTATAGAAACTTGGTGAGCTGTTTATCTATCTCTTCACTGATATCAAAACTTTCCAACTATTGTACTTTTAAATGTCTTATTGTATCTGCTAGGACAACACTTTTATCTTGTTTTCTTTGTAAAAGTTTATCAGCCATTCTTAATATTTTTTTCTCCTCCAGAAAACCTTTAGTGCATCGTATATTAAAATGTCCATGGTTATGTCTGTACCCATAACTCCTTCCAACATTTTGATAGTTTGTCAATTGCAAACTATCTGGTTGGATCAAAATGCTCTAATGGTTGTTGTGGTAGTTTTGTTTGTGTGTCAACTTGGCCAAGCCTGGTTGAGTGGCTGGGCAGCTGGTGGTCGTTATTCCCCATGATGAGACTGGCAATCAACTCCATGGTGGGACCTACCACAAGCAGCTGACTAGCTGCTTTGGGTATGTGGTCTGCTTCCCATATATAAGAAGTGGCTTTGGGAATGATCTTGAGCTTGTTGCAAGCTTGGGCCCTGCATGTAGCTGTGTCATTGTTCAGCAGCCTGCCATGCTCTGCCAACCTTGGGACTTACAATGGACTTAAGTTAATGGCCTGCCGTGTGGTTTGGAAATATCGAGACTGTGCCATTTTATTTGCCAACCTTGGGCTTGTCAGCCTCAGCAGCTGTCTGAGTGAAGAAACACCTCTAGCTCCAGTGGACATGTAGCCGTGTCATTGCTCAGCAGCCTGCTATGCTCTGCCGACCGTGGGACTTACCCTGGGACTTGGCCTGCCGTGTGGATTGGTAACATCGGGACTGTGCCTTTTTACTTGTCAACCATGTGGCTTCTCAGCCTCAGCAGCCAACAGCTGTCTGAGTGAAGAAATGCCTCTAGCTCCAGTGGACCAGGAGCAAGAGGCAGAGCTGGACCCCAAGGCTGAAGGGCTTTCACCCAGCTCCTAGAGCCTGGCACTTTGAACTTTGACCTAAAGCCTCCAAATTGTAAGAATAAACTCCTGTTTGTTAAGGCCATCCCATTTGTGGTATGTTTCCTGTCAGAGTGGCACTAGGTAACCAGAACAATAATAGATATGAGTTTTAAGTCACTAAATTTGTAATAATGTGTTATGGCGGCATTAGAAAGTAATACAGTGAAGTGTGTGAGAGCCAGAACTCAATGGGACTGCCTTGTTTTTCCAGACCTGTTAAGTTTTCTGCCTTTGACAGGCACTTTTGTATTGCTCTCTATTAAGTATCTTACCTCATAAACACCAAGAAAGTATTTCTTTTTTATTCTATAGGACTGGAAAAGAAACAAAGACAGTTTTTATGATTTACATGTTTATTCAAACTGTACAGCAAACTTTTTGTTGTACTGTGGTGGCTTGCATGTTGCTGTGAGGCTAGAGGGTATGCCACTTGTATTTCAAATACTAGCAGGGTCACCCAGGGTGGACAGGTTTCAGTGGAGCTTCCAGACCAAGACAGACTCAGAAGACAGAAGGAGCCAACCACTTCTCAAAGAATTGGGCAGTGAAAACCTTATGAATAGCAGTGAAACACTGTCTGATATATTACCAGAAAACTTTATCAATAGCCCTGAAACATTGCCCTATATAGTGCCAGAAGATGAACCACTCAGGGCAGAAGGCATTCAAAATACAACTGGGGAAAAGCTGCCACCTCAGAGTAGTTGAGTTGTCTCTGACTCATAGCGACCCTATGTGCAGCAGAACAAAACACTGACTGGTACTGTGCCAGCCCCACAATTTCTTCTGTACCTGAGCTCATCATTGTAGCCATGTTGTCGTCAATCCTTCTTGTTGAGGGCCTTCCCCTTTTTTGTTGACCCTCCATGATATCTTTCTCCAGGGACTGGTTTCTTCTTACAACATAACCAAAGTAAGTGAGACGAAGTCTGGCTATTCTCACATTCAAGGAGTATTCCAGCTTCATTTCTTCCATAACAGATTTGTCACTTCTTTTAGCAGTCTGTGATACTTTCAGCATTCTCCGCCAACACCACAACTCAAAAACATCAACTCTTCTTCAGTTTTCCTTATTCATTGTCCACCTTTCACATACATATGTGAGAGTAGAGCCAACATTAATGATGAGAATGGAGCAGAGCTTTTGGGACCTCCATTTGCTAATGTGGCCAGACTCAAAATGAGAAAAAAAACAGCTGCAAATATGCATTAATTATCAGAACAAGGAATGTAGAATATATGAATCTAGGAAAATTGAAAGTTGTCAAAAATGAAATGGAACTCATAAAGATTGATATCCTAGCCATTAGTGAGCTGAAATAGACTGGTTTTAGCCATTTTGAATCAGACAATGATACGATCTACTATGCTGGGAATGACAAATTGAAGAGGAATGGCATGGTATTCATTGTCACAAAGAATATTTCAAGTTCTGTCCTGAAGTACAATGCTGTCAGTGATAGTATAATATTGATACACTTAACACCAAAACCAAATGCACGGCTGTCAAGTTGATTTCGACTCATAGCGACTCCTCCTTGTGTTTCTGATGCAATATCTCTACAGAAGTAGATTGCCCAGTCTTCCTTCCAAGCAGTGGCTGGTAGATTTGAACTGCCAGACTTCTGGTTAGCAGTCAAATGTATTAGGCACTAAGCCATGAGACTTCAAGGAAGACCACTTACTACTACTATTATTTAAATCTACACACCAACCACCAAAGCCAAAAATGAGGTAATTGAAGATTTTTACCGACTTTTACAGTCTGAAATTGACTAAACATGCAATCAAGATGTTGTTATTGGAATGCCAAAGTTGAGAACAAAGAATTATTTTCCAGTAGTTGGAAAATATGGTCTTGGTGATAGAAATAACAATGGAGATCACATGATAGAGTTTTGCAAGACCAACAACTTACTTGTTGCAAATACCTTTTTTCAACAACACAAATGGTGGCTACACATATGGACTTCAACAGATGAAATACACAGGAATCATATTGACTACATCTGTGTCAAGAGGTAGTGGAAAAGCTCAATAGCTTCAGCCAAAACAAGGCCAGGAAGTGATTGTGGAACAGACCTTCAACTGCTTATATGCAAGTTCAATGTGAAGTTGAAGACAATTAGAACAAGTCCATGAGAGCCAAAATATGACCTTGAATATATCCTTCCTGAATTTAGAGACCACCTAAAGAATAGATTTGATGCACTGAACACCAATGACTGAAAACCAGAATTGTGGGATGACATCAATAACATCATCCCCAAAGAAAGCAAAAGGTCATTTAAAAGACAGGGAAGGAAGAAAAGACCAACATGGATGTCAGAAGAGACTCTGAAACTTGCCCTTGAGTGGAAAGTAGCTAAAGCAAATGGAAGAAATGACAAGAAAAAAGAGCAGATTTCAAAGAGCAGCTCAAGCACACAAGCCAATTACTATAATGAAATGTGCAAAGACCTGGAGTTAGAAAACCAAAAGGGAAGAATACACTCAGCATTTCTCAAAGAAATGAGAAAAAATTTAAGCCTTGAGTTGCAATATTGAAAGATTCTATGGGCAAAATATTGAATGATGTGGAAGCATCAAAAGAAGATGGAAGGTGTGTTAGGCTGGGTTCTCTAGAGAAGCAAAACCAATAAAGCTTCTATATATAGAGAGAAAGAAATTTATCTTAGGAAAATGACTCACACACTTATAGAAGTTGGTAAGTCCCAATTCTTGGATCAAACGTCAACCTGGAGGCTTTTCCCAACTCACGCAGCTGCAGAGGCTGAAGAGCTCAAGGTTGGCAGGCAGTACCAGCTGTTGGCTCCAACGAAGGACGAATCCAAGATCTCCAGGCCGAATGGTGGATTGCTTGCTCATAGACAGTTGTAGGCAGCACAACAGGATCCCGATCCACAGAAGAGTATCTCTTTTCCCAGGATGTCCATAAATAAACTGGAAGCATGCCACACCCCCAGGGAAACTCCCTTTCAATGGATTGGCTGCTCAAAACATATACATCTGATCCCATCATGGGAACAACCCACATCATAATTGCTTAAAACACACAGAATTGTGGTCCAGCCAAGTTGAAACACAGCTCCAACTATCATAGAAAGAATACACAGAGTCACTGTACTAAAAAGAACTGGTTGATTTTTATCCATCTCAGGAGGTGGCAAGAACCAACAGTGTTGAAGGAAGAAGTTGAAGCTGCACTGAAGGAATTGGTGAAAAACAAGGCTCCAGGAATTGATGGAATATCCATTGAGATGTTTCAACAAACACATGCCCCACCAGAGGCACTAACTCAGCTATGCCAATGGATTTGGAAGACAGCTAACTGGCCAACTGACTGAAAGAGATCCTTATTTGTACCCATTCCAAAGAAAGGTGATCCCACAGAATGCGGAAATTATCAAACAATATCATTAATATTGCATGCAAGTAAAATCTTACTGAAGATAATTCAAAAATGATTGCAGCAGTATATTGACAGAGAACTTCCAGAAATGCAAACTGGATTCAGAAGAGGACGTGGAAAGAGGGACATAATTGTTGATGTCAGATGGATCTTGGCTCAAAGCAAAGAATACCAGAAGGGTGTTACTCATGTTTTATTGACTATGCAAAAGCATTTGATTGTGTGGATCATAACAAATTATGGGTAACATTGAGAAGAATGGGAATTCCAGAACACATGATTGTGCTCATGAGGAACCTGCACATAGACCAGGGGGCTGTCATTCAAACAGAACAAGGGGGCATTGCATGGTTTAAAATCAAGAAGGGAGTGCATCAGGGTTGTATCCTTTCCCCATACTTATTCAATCTGTATGCTGAGCAAATAATCTGAGAAGCTGGACTATATGAAGAACATGGCATCAGGATTGGAGGAAGACTCATTAATGATCTGTGATATGCAGATGACACAACTTTGCTTGGTGAAAGTGAAGATGACTTGAAGCACTTACTGATGAAGATTAAAGACTACAGTCTGCAGTGGATTACATCTCAACATAAAGAAAACAAAAATCCTCATTACTGGGCCAATAAGCAGCAGTACGATAAACAGAGAAAAGATTGAAGTTGTCAAAGACTTCACATTGCTTGGTTCTACAATCAACGCCAATGGAAGTAGCAGTCAGGACATCAGACAATGCACAGCACTGGGAAAATCTGCTGCAAAAGATCTCTTTAAAGTGCTGAAGAGCAAATATGTCTCTGTGAAGACGGAGGTGTGCCTAACCCAAGCCATGGTATTTTCAATTGCCTCATATGCATGGGAGAGCTGGACAATGAATAAGGAAGAATGAAGAAAAGTTGATCCTGTTGAGTTGTAGTGTTGGAGAAGAGTACTGAAAGTACTATATGGACTGCCAAAAGAACTAACAAATCTATCCTGGAAGAAGTGCAGCCAGAATGCTCTTTGGAAGCGAGAATGGCCATACTTTGTCTCACCTACTTTGGTTATGTTGTCAGAAGGGACCAGTCCCTGGAGAAGCTTATCATGCTTGGTAAAGTAAGTCAACAAAAAAGGGAAAGGCTCGCAATGAGATGGATTGACACAGTGGCTGCAAGCATGCGCTCAAGTATAGCAAGGATTGTATATTATGTATAGATATGTGTATACACTATTCAAGAATCTCTGATTCTTGTACTTCTTGGAGCTATTTCCATGAATAAAATTCCATGAATAATTTGAATATTCCATGAATAATATGAATAAAATTCACTTTTAATAAAAATATCTAAAGTCAACTGTTTACTTTGTTTTGTTTTTTGGTGAAATTATTAAAACAAATTTCTAAGGCTGTAGCTTTATCAAAAAACTCTTGATCAAAAAGCTCTCCTTTAACTTCTCCAAATTCTTTTAAAGCCTTTATGTAGCTGTAAATTTGTGTTTGACTTAACAGACTCTTCTAATGGTAGGTCTTCATTATCTTAGTACTGATTATCTCTAGATGGCAAGTTCACAAGTTTTTGTACACATGTATCATCCATTTCTGTGGCAATTTCTTTGTCAACATCAGTGTAAAATGTGACAATGACCCTATTTTCTGGGACACCACTGTAACTGTCAATTATTGCATCCTGAATCTGCATGATGTTATCAGGGACAAAATTTATTTTGTTATATATACTATCACCACTGCCAAATAAGAAACCACAGTTCTTAAAGCATTTTCTTGTGGTTTCTTCCTTAATCATTTAGATTCATTGCTAAAGAAATGAAATTGCATCATGGGCATTGATTTTCACTGAAATCATAGATGCCATCTTGCACATCTCAATTTTGGCAATCACTTTTGAAGCAATAGTTTCCAGTAGTTGACTTCAATATTTTGAATAATACTATAATAGTTGGAGCTGTGTGTCAACTTGGCTGGACCCCAGTTCTGTGTGGTTGTTCCCATGATGGGATCAGATGAGTATGTTCTGAGTGGCCAATCTGCCCAAGGGGAGTTTCCCTAGGGGTGTGGCCTGCTTCCAGGATATCCAGGGACATCCTGGGAAGAGAGACATTCTTTGTTGTATCGGGACCCTGGTGTGCTGACTACAAACTTCCGTGAGTGAGCAGCACACCGCTCAGCCTGGAGATCTTGGATTCGTCTTTCGTTGGAGTCAACAACCAGTGTACTGCCTGCCAGCCTTGAATTTCTCAGCCCCCTGTGATTGCAGAAGCTAAGGCTGCCTCCAGCCCGACGTTTCCTCCAGGGACTTGGGACTTGCCGGCTTCTATACATTTGTGAACCATTTTCCTAAGATAAATTCTCTCTCTCTCTCTCTCTCTATATATATATATAAGCTTTGCTGGTTTTTGTTTCTCTAGAGAACCCAGTCTAACACAAATACCATTATCCAGAGCTTGTAAGACCTATGTCATGGATGGCAGAAAAATATAATTTAATATTGCACAGGGACAGTGACTGATGACAAGTTGCATTGTGAACAAATAAAATATTACTTCAGTTTTGTTTTTTCATGCTGTTGTTGTGTTTATTTTTAAACTATTTTTGAATTGTTCCAGTCATCCAAATTTTGTATCCCATTTCCATTCTACTGAAATGGGATTAATTTATATATTCTTGAAGACCCATGGTTTTTTTGAGCTTTTCAATTGCCCATGATTTCTCAAATGTCCCATCTGCAAGCATAGTTTTGAAAACTGCCTCCATAAGCATTTTTCCCTCTTCATTTTCATGGTCCTATTAAGCATTGCCCTGGAAAACAGATCAGTTTCATCAGCATTTACAATGTCTTTAGGATAATATCCCTATGATCTCTTAATATCGTGAACCAGATTTGAACATCTTTGTCAACCTCGTTTGACTTCCCATAAGCTATATTGCAATTGATTACTTGGAATTGTTTTGAAGCTCTGAAGCCACTTGTTAGACATGGAGACTCCATCACCTTTAAAAAGTTTCACAGTTCCTTTCATCTTGGCTTGTAGAATAGGTCCTAAAATGGAATATTTTTGGCACAGGCTGGAAGAAACCACTCAAAAACAGATTTGTTGATTTCTGCATGATTACCATCTCTTCCTTTCTCGATGTTTATGTTGGTACTGCTCATATATTTTTCAATTATTTTTTATCCTTTTCTTTCATAATTGAGTAAATTTGTGTTTTGCTGATTTAAACTTAATTATAGCTTCTTTGATGGTCATTTTCTCTTCTGTTGTTATTTTACCAAAGTCAAACTTTTCCTTAGAGATAAATTTCTCACTTTTATCTATGGCTGTGAAAAAATAAGTTATTTTTTAAATAAAAAGAAAGTAAAAAGGGAAATTAGTTATTATAAAAATTAGGTAATTTGTGATTTTATAGAAAACATGAATTTCTCAAAAATGAAAATTGACATCATTTTGTAATGAAGCTAGTACACTTCAGTAATATATTTAAGAAAATAACCATATGAGAAGAATGTTGTTGCTTTTCTACACACAATGAATGTGTTAAGTGAGGAAATGCTTCTATATTTTTGTGGCAAAACAAGATATTTTGAAGGAAAAAATTTCAAGGAAATGTATAAGTAGAGTTTGAAAATTATAATAATGTGTACCAAAATTATAAATACCAAAGTGACAACTGTAATTTAAAGATAAGAGTAAAACCTCTCAAGTCAAAGGGGAAAAGTGGTTTACTAGATTTTAATGAAAATAAAGCAATTTATTATTATCTCGTAACTTCTCTCAAATTTATGAATGTTGTTCTTCACTGGAAAAAATTTGCAGGTGAAAAAAAAGACAAAAATCTAAACAATAGATGTACTCAGACAAAGTAGCAATGCACAGTACACACTCACACACAGTAACAAAAGAACAGTGGAAGACTGAGCCTTCATCTCTGATTCTTGTACTTCTTGGAGCTATTTCCAGCTTTTGCATCAGCATTTCCTCAGATTTGGACTGCAATACCAATGATTTTCTGATTCTGTAGGCATCTACCAGGTTTCAGCTTTCATAAAATATTTATTAGGCTGAAGTAATTGTTTTAGTGGAAAATATTTGAGTTTTCCTTCTCTGACAGATTCTGGCTTTCACAGGTTTTACTGTACAATGCAATCAGGTAGTATGTATCCTTTTGAGATTGGCTTTTTTTACTCAGCATAATTTCCTTGAAGTTTTTCCAAGTTGTTCATTTATCAATAGTTGATTCCCTTTTTATCACGGAGTATTATTACCCCATTATATGAATGTACTATAATTTATTTAATCATTCGCCTATTGAAGCATGATGCAAGTTTTTTGCTATTACTAATAAAACTGCTTTAAACATTTATGTAAAAGTTTCTGTGTAAAAATAAGTTTTATTTCTCTGGGATGAAGGTCCAAGAGCACAATTCCTAGGTCATAGCTCCATTTTCAGTTTGAAAAGGAACCGTCAAACTATTTTCCAGAGTGGTTGTACCATTTTACATTCCCACCAGCAAAGTGATCCAGTTTTTCCACATCTTTGCCAGCAGTTGGTGTTATCACTATTCTTCTTCTTTTTTTGTTTTTTTCACCAGCCATTTTGAAAGTTCTGTAGTGATATCTTATTGAGGATTTAATTTGCATTTTTCAGAAGCTAATAGTATTAAACATCTTGTGCTTAGATACTACCTGTATATATTTTTAAGGAAATGTCTGTTTATTTCTTTTGCTCATTTTTAATTGGATTTTTTTAAATGCTGACTTTTGAAAATTCTTTTTTCTAAATACAAACTCTTTGTCACTATTTGATTTCCAAATATCTTTTCCCAGTCTGCAATTTGTCTTTTTATCCTCTTAATAGGATCTTTCAGAGCAAAGGGTTTTATTTTTAATGAAGTTAAATTTATCAAACTTTTCTTGATAAGGAGTACTGTAAACTTCAAGGCACTTGATATGACTAAGACTTCTACCTGAATTATAGGGCTGACCCCATTTTGTTAACTTGACTGCTTCTCAGAAGTTAACTCCACTTTCCCAATTCTCAGATAATATGCCTGCAGGTGTCAAGATGTACTATAAAGTTTTTTAAAAAATAAATAAATATTTCAGAAAACTTGTGATTAGTCAAAATCTACCTCCTGGAATTTTGTTCTGCATTTTATTTTCAGTTTCCAATGAGGATTCTATGTAAACAACTTTTATGTAAATACCAACCAATTGTGATACCTTTCCATCTGTCCTTCCTGTTTGTGATTTTTGCCTTTATAAATCCCTGTGGTTGAACAGCTCACAAGAGACAGCACTCAGTGAATTACTTTCACTTTGTGTTTCCCCAGTTTAAACTGTACTTTTATTGCTTCAATGAACTCCTTGCTTTAATTTTAACAGAGCTGAATTTTACTTTGTTTCATCCTGGTATGGGTCATGCTTTTCATGTCAAATCCAAGAACTCTGCCTTGTACTAATGCGCAGCCTTTCCCTAAAGGAATCTATAGTATTCATTAGGAGATACACAGCATTTTCTTAAAAGAATGCATAAAATTCATTAGGAGTTCTACAGAGTTTCTCCTAGTGAAATAAAAGAAGTGAACTGTGCCTTTTGAAAAATAACAAATAGTCTAGAGGGTTGCTGAGCCTGGAACAGCGTAAATCTGGGACTCTAGCATATTAAAAATCACACCCCTAGGTGGAGATTTAACATTATAACGAGACATGCTAAGGTCTACCCTTAGAGTCTCTTTGTTACTGTGCATGCTTTAATCATATGAAATTGTATGTATAACATAATTCTGATTTAATCCCTGCTCTGTAAAAGACAGTTGAAAAGCATCTAGAGGCAGAGAGAATCTGAGGGACTCCCCTCTCTGTGTCAGCTGGTGCACGAACTTAATAAAAACCAAATCTTTTGCCCTTCACTTCCGTGTATCTTTATTGGCTTACGCCACTCCAGGAAGTGGACCAACAATTGGCTAGTATCAGTACTAAGTTCTGAGTTTTTCCTCTTATGATGATTTTTTAAAAATTTTATAGCTTTACGTTTCATTTAAGACCATGGGCTATTTTGAGTTAATTTTTGTATAAGGCGTGAGGTTTAGATCATGGTTCTTTTTTTTTTTTTTTTTTGCCTATGTATGTCCAATTGTTTCAGCACCATTTCCATTGATCATTTTTTTTCTCTTTGGAAAAATTTAATTGGGAATATTTGTGTGGATTCTCAATTCTGTTCCACTGATCTACATGTCTATCACTCTGTCAATACCAACTTGTCTTGGTTACTGCAGCTATCTAATAAACTTAACATTGGATAAAATTATTCCTCCTATTTTATTCTTTTTTTATCAAATCACTTGGGATATCTTTGGGCCTTTCTTTTTTCACATAAATTTGAAAGTAAGCTTGTTTGTGTCTTCACAAAAAAAAAAGTGTTGAAATTTTGTTAGAAATTTCATTAAACCTATAGATAAATTTAGAGAGAACTGGCAATTTTATTATTTCAAGTCTTTTAATCCATGAGCATGATATGTTTCTCCATTTATTCAGAGTCTCTTTGATTTCTTTCATCACCATTTTAAAATGTTAATCATATAGATTTGGTACATATTTTGTTAGATTTATATCTAAGTATTTCATTTTCTTTTGAGCAATTTTCTTATTGGCTTTGTTGTTGTTGTTAGTTTCCACTTGCTAGTTGTCATTGTTCAGAAATACAATACAGCATTGTGTATTGATATTGGATGGTTTCCAAGGCAGTATCACTACAGAAGTAGATTGCCCAACCTTCCTTCCGAGGAGTGGCTGGTGGGTTTGAATTGCCAGCCTTCTGGTTAGCAGTCAAATGCCTTAGGCACTATGCTACCAGAGCATCTGTTTGTTTTGTTTTGTTTTGTTTGTTGTCATTATACAGAAATACAAGTCAGCTTTGTGTGTTGATATTGGATTCTGCAGCCTTTGTGAATTAGGAATTTTTTAAAAAATAAATTCCTTTGGGTCTATTCAAAGACCATCATGTCATCTGCAAATAGAGGCAGTTTTATTTCTTCCTTTCCAACCTATATGGCTTTCATTTACTTTTCTTGCCTTGTTGTAATGACTACAAATTCCAGTCCTATCTTGAGTGAGAGTGATAACAGCAGATATACTTGCTTGTTCCTGATGTTAGTGGTAAAACATTCAATCCTTCACTATTAAATATGATGTTAGCATAAGATTTTTTTTGTAGATACTTTTTTTATCAAGTCAAGGAATTTCCTCTTTCAATCCTAGTTTGCTGAGATGTTTTGTGTGTGTGTGTGTGTGAATGAGTGTTGGGTTTTGTCAAATGCATTTTCTGCAATAATTAATATAATCATATGATTTTTCTTCTCTAGATTACTGATATTGTAAATTTTACTGATTGAGTTTTGAATGTTGAACCAGCCTTGCCTACATGGTTAAACTTCACAGGGTCATGTTTTATAATTACTTTAATACATTTCTGGGTTAAATTTGTTAATATTTTATTGAGGATTTTTGCATCTAAATTAATTATTGCTATTAGTCTGTCATTTTCTTCTTTTGTACTCTCTGTGACTGATTTGAAATCAGGGTAATACTAAACTCATACAATAGCGGGGGAAGTGTTCCCTCCTTTTCTATTCTCTGCAAGAGATATTTGTAACATTGGTGTTAGTTCTTTAAGTGGGAAATTTTTCTGGAGAAACATCTGGGCCAAGAGATTAGTTTTTTGGGAAATTTTAAATTACAAATTCAATTCATCTAATGTCTATAGGACTATTCATATTATCTATTTTATCTTTACTCTGGTTCAGTAATCAGTGGTTTCCAAGGAACTGGTTCATTTCTTCTAAGTCATCAAATTTATGAATGGGTTGTTTGTTGTATTGTCATAATTTTAATGACTGCAGAATCTATTGTGATATCTCTTTCATTTTGACATGGGTGATTTGTATTTTCTATCTTTTTATCATTGTCAGTATTGCTAGATGTTTATCAATTTTTATTGCTTTTTATTTTAAAAAGTTTTTCATTTCATTAATTTTCTATTTTCATGTTTTCAGTTTTACTGATTTCTGCTCTTGTCTTTTTTTCATTCCTTGTTTAAAATTTTGGGTTGTGTTTGTTACTTGTTTGTTTGCTTTATGCTCTTCATTTTCTAGTCTCTTGAGCTGGGAACTTAGAATACTGATTTGTATCTTTTCTCATCTAATGTAAACATTTAGTGCTATATATTTCCCTCTCAACACTGTTTTAGCTGAATCGAACAAATTTTGATATGCTGTGTTTTCTATTTCACTCACATTGATTTATTATTATTATTATTTCTTTTGAGACTTTTTCTTTGGCTTATGGGTTATTTAGGAGTGTGCTGTTTAATTTCTAAGTATTTGAAGATCTTTCTGTTATCTTTCTGTTATTGATTTCTAGTTTGATTCTATTATGGTCAGAGAACATACTTTATATTATCTCAATTATTTTAAATTGTTTAAGGTTTGATGTATGACTCAAGATATGGGCTTTCTTGGTGAAAGTTCCTTGGGCACTTGAATGTCATCATTGCTGTTAGGTGCTGTTAAGTTGGTTCTAACTCATAGTGATAATACGTACAACAGAATGAAACACTACCCAGTATTGTATCTTCCTAACACTTGTTGCTATGTTTGAGTGCATTGTTTTAGCCACTGTGTCAATCCATTGCATTGAGGGCTTTCCTCTTTTACACTGACTCTGTAGTTTACCAAAAATCATGTCCTTCTCCATGGACTGGTCTCTCCTAATAACATGTTCAAGAGCACATGAAATGAAGTTTCACCATCCTCGTTTCCAAGGAGCATTCTCACTGCACTTCTTCAAAGACAAACTTGGTTACCATTCTGGAAGTCAATGCTTTATTCAGTATTCTTCACCAACAGTATAATTCAAAGGCATCAATTCTTATACATCTTGTTTATTCACTGTCCAGCTTTATTCTTTATTAACTGTCCACCTCTGGCTAACAAGAAGGCTGGCAGTTCAAACCTACCAGCCACTCCCTAGAAGGAAGACTGAGCAGTTTACTTCCATACAGATATGCCTCGGAAACCCCAGGAGGGGTTGCTATGAGTCTAATTGGACTCAGCAGCAGTGAGGTTTTTGTTTTTTTTTTTTTTTGAGTTAGCTTTCACATGCAAATGAGGTGATTACAAATACTATGGCTTGGGCCAGGTGCATCTTAGTCCTCAGAGTGACTTCTTTGCTTTTGAACACGTTAAAGAGATGTTTTGAATCTTATTTGCCAAATGCAATGCTTTTTATTTCTTGACTGCTTCTTATATGAGCATTGACTGTGGATCCAAGTAAAATGAAGTCCCTGACAACTGCAATCTTTTCTCCACTTACTGTAATATTTCTTATTGGTCCTGTTGTGAGTATTTTTGTTTTCTTTATGTTGAGGTGTAATACATACCAAGGCTGTAGTCTTTGATCTTCATCAATAAATGCTTCAAGTTGTCTCCATTTTCAGCAAGCAAGGTTGTGTCATCTGCATACTTCCAGTTTGACAATTTGTCTTCCTTCAATCCTGATGCCATATTCTTCTTCATGTTGTCATTTAGTGTGTGATACATACTTTGTGTGCATCTATATGTGCATGCATGCACGCACACACACGTATGTGGTTTGGGTGAAAGTTTACAGAGCAAATTAGTTTTCCATTCAATAATTTATAAACATTTTGTTTCATAACATTAGTTGCAATACCCTAAATGGATCAGCACTTTTTCCACTTCCTTCCTGGGTTCCCTGTATCCATTCATCCTTCTTTCCTGTACCTTCCTGCCTTCAGAGCTTTGATTTGGAGCAAATGCTGCCCTTTTGGCCTCATTTGGTTAATTGTTCTAAGGAATACATTCTTCACAAGTGTTATTATTCACTTTATAGAGCTGGCTGTTCTTTAGCTGCAAGGTTATTCCAAGGGGTGGGTTCAGATCCAGATTTGAAGATGTCTAAGGGTCACAGTCTCAGGGGTTCAGCAGTCTTTATCAGCCCAGTAAATTGGTTCTTTTTTATGATTTTGAATTTTGCACTTCATGTTTTTTCTCCCTCTCTATCCCAGATCTTCTAATCCTGATCAGAGTGGTTAATAGTGGTAGCCAGCCATCATCTATTTCTTCTGGTCTTAGGGTAGTGGAGGATGTGATTCATATAGCCAATTAGTGTTTTGGACTAATTGTTTCTTTGAGTCTTTGATTTTCTTCACTTTTTTGCCTCTGGATAGTCAGACACCAATAGTAACATCTTAGATGGCTTTTTGCTAGCTTTTATGACTCCAGTCTCTACTCACCACAGTATGATGTAGAACATTTTCTTTGTGAACTATGTTATTTCAATTGACTTAGCTGTCCTGTAAGACTATGATTCTAAGCCCCCAGGCCCAGTGACTCATTTCCTCAATATCTTTGATTATGACTAAGAAATTTTCAAAATTTTGGCCCCTGTTTGCTCTACTATATGCACGGACACATTTGCAGCCCATATGTAGAAATATCCTCTACCAAATCTGTATTTGCCCCTGGATGTAGTCACATTAGCCTACCCACACTGTTGATCTTGCATATCTGCCCATGTATCCACTTGTAGATTATTGTTTGTTATTACTGATATTGCAGGATTATGTATGTATAAGTATTTACCTTTGTTATCTATAACTCTTGTGCACCTTTCAGTGTCTTCCTTTGCCTTAGTGATAGTGGGTTGATCTTCCCCTTATTGTATATTGTTTTTCCCTTCACCCAAATTAATGCAGGTCTACTATCTAGTTAGTGATTTTCCCTTGCCTCCCCTCTCATCCCTGGTAGCCATCAAAGAATGTTTCTTTCCATGTATAAACCTTTTCTTGATATTTTTAAAGTAGTTGCATACAATAGCTGTCCTTTCATGATTGACTTATTTCATTCAGCAAAATGTCCTCCATGTTCATCCTACTTATGAGGTATTTCATGGACTCTTAATATTCTTTAACTTTGCATAGTACTCCTTTTTGTGTGTGCATATCATAATTTGTTTATCCATTCATCCACTGACGGGCACTTAGGTTGTTTCCATCTTTTTGCTACTGTGAATGATGCAACAATGAACAGAGGTGTACTTATATCTATTCATGGCCTGATTTTTGTTTCTGTAGGAAATATACCTAGTAGCGGTATTGCTGGATCAAATGGTATTTCTATTTTCAACATTTTAAGAAAGCTCCATACCATTTTCCACTGTGATTATACTATTATACATACTAGCTACATACTAGAGTTCCAATCTCTCCACGACGTTGCCAGCATTTGCTGTTTTCTGTCATTTTAAACTTTGCTGTTATTGCTATGGTGAGATGGTATCTGATTGTTATTTTGATTTGCATCTCTCCAATGGCTAATGTTCGTAAGCATTTCTTCAAGTGTTTGTTAGCCACTTGAATGTCTTCTGCCCATTTTTAAATTAATCTTTTTCTCTTTTTGTTGTTGAGGTGTTGAAGTTTTCTATAAATTTTAGTGATTAGTCCCGCATCAGATATGTCTCTGTCAGAATATTTTTCTCAATCTATAGGTTTTCTTTTTACTCTTGGAGAAGTCTTTTGATATGCATATGTGTTTAATTTTTAGGAGGTCCCAGTCATCTAGTTTATTTTGCTGTTTGTGCATTTTGGGTTATGATTGATAGGGTATTTATGCCATAAACTACGGCCCCTAAGTTTGTTCCTATTTTTTCTTTCATGATCTTTATAGTTTTAGGTTTTACACTTAGGTCTTTGATCCATCTTGAGTGGGTTTTTGTATAAAGTGTGATGTAGGAATCTTGTTTCATTTTTCTGCAAATGGATATCCAGTTTTACCAGCACTATTTGTGAAAGAGGTTATCTCTTCCCCATTTAATAGACTTTGGTCCTTTGTTGAAGATCAGCTGTCCATACCAACCAAAAGCCAAATTCACTGCCATCCAGTCGGATCTGACTTATAGTGACCCCTCCTTGGGTTTCCAAGGCAGTGTCACTACGGAAGTAGATTGCCCAACTTTCCTTCCGATGAGTGGCTGGTGGGTTTGAACCGCCAGCCTTCTGGTTATCAGTCAAGTGCCTTAGGCACTTTGCCACCAGAGCTCCCAGCTGTCCATAGGTAGGTGGATTTACTAATGGGTTCTCAATTCTGTTCCATTAGTCTGTGTGTCTGTTGTTATACCAGTACAAGGGTGTTTTAATTACCAGGGCTGTGTAGTAGGTTTTGAAATTTGAAGTCTGAGGCCCCTACTTTGTTCTTCTTCTTCAGTAGTGCTTTGTTTATTTGGGGTGTCTTTGCTTTGCATATAAACTTGATTACTGATTTTTCCATCTCTTTAAAGAATGTTGATGGATTGGAATCAGGATTACATTATACCTGTAGACCATTTTGCATAATATTGATATTTTCACAATGTTTAGTCTTCCTATCCATGAGCATGGTATATTTTTCGATTTATGTAGATCTTTGTTGGTTTCTTGGAGTAGAGTTTTGTAGTTTCTTTGTATAAGTCTTTTGTGTCTCTGGTTAGTTTTATGCCTGAGTATTTTGTCTTTTTGGTAGCTAATGGAAATGTTGTTTTCCTTATTGCCTTTTCACACTTAGCTTTCTTGGAGTAGAGGAATCTGACTGATTTTTGTATGTTGATCATACAAACCTGCCACTTTTCTTACTCTATCTAATAGACCTGTTGCTTTCTGGACAATCTCTTGGATTTCCTGTGTATAGGATCATATTATCTGCAAAGAGGGCTCATTTTACTTCTTCCTTACCAATTTGGATGTCTTTTATTTTCCTTTCTATAAATTTTAGAAATAAGTCCCTTGTCAGATATGTCTTTGCCAAAATATTTTTCCCAGTCTGTAGGCTCCCTTTTTACTCTTTTGGAGAAATCTTTTGATATGCATATGGCTAAGGATCCAATATAATACTGAATAAGAGGTGTAACAGAGTGAAACCTTGTCTTGTTCTTGTTCACATGGAAAATGCTTTCAGTTTCTCTCCATTGAGAATAATGTTGGTTGTTGATTTTGTGTATATACCCTTAGATATGTTGAGGAATTTCCCTTTCATTTCTATTTTACTGACACTTTGTGTCAGGAGTGGGTGTTGGATTTTATCAAATAACATTCTGCATCAATTGGTATGTTCATATGCTGCTTTACCCTTGTTTTACTTGTGTAGTGGATCATGTTGATTGTTTTTCTAAAGTTGAACTCTCCTTACATACCTAGTATGAATACCACTTGGTCATGGTGTATTAATTTTGTCAAGAAGTTTTGCATCGAGTTCCGGTAAGATGGCGGACTAGGCAGAAGGACAGCACAGGCCCTCTTCAACAAAGAAAAGGGAAACAAGTTAACACAGACACAGAAGATAATCTTGGACCCCTGAGCCTTGAAGGGAAGGATACAAAAGTGGACTAAACCCCAACTAGCAGAAGAATTTGCGTGAAAAT
>NW_006922079.1:1561462-1570109 GCF_000298275.1 Orycteropus afer afer | reverse complement strand
AAAAAAAAAAAAAAAAGAAGAAGAAGAAGAAGAAGTTTCGCATCTATGTTCATGAGGGATATTGATATGAAATTTTCTTTTATAGTGGTGTCTTTGCCTGGCTTTATGATTGTTTCATTAAATGAATTCAGGAATATCCCATCATTTTCTGTGTTCTAGAATAGTTTGAGTAGAATTGATGTCTATTCTTCTATGAATGTTTGTTAGAATTCACCAGTGAAGCCTCCCGGCCAGGAAGTTTTTTTTGTTGTTGTTGTTTTGTTTTTAATGTCCTGTTCAATTTCTTCATTTGTTATGGGGCCTATTAAATTTTTTTTTTTTTTTACCTCAGTCTATGTTGGTTTAGATAGATCATGTGTTTCTAGAATTTGCCCATTTCTTCTAGGCTTTCAAATTTGTTGGCGTACAGTTCTTGATAGTATTCTGTTATTATCTTTTTTATGTCGATTGGTTTAGTTATGACATCGCTCATTTCATTTCTTATTCTAGCTATTGGCATCTTCTCTTTCTTTTCCTTTATTAAATTTGCCAGTGTTCTGAAAATTTTATTAATCTTTTCTAAGAAACAACTTCTAGTCTTAGTTATTCTATTTTTTTTCTATTTTGTTTATTTCTGCACAAATCATTATTTATTTTCCTTTCTTCTAGAGAATATAAGCTTTTTTTGCTGGTCTTTTACTAATGTTGGAGTTGTTGGATTGAGGTATTGATCTTGGCTCTTTCTTCTTTCTACTTTTATAATGTTGTTTGTACTATTTTGATGTTTTTAAATTTATTGAAGCTAGCTTTGTGGCCTGACATATGGTCTATTCTGGACAATGATCCATGTGCACTAGAAAATAATTTATTTTCCATTTTTGTTGCATGGGTTTCTCTGTTATGTCTATGAGGTCAGTGTGATTATTGGAGTTTTGTGTCAGTTTGGCTGAGCCATGATTCTGAGTGCTTTGGCAGTTGTATGTGGTCATGCTCCATAATGAGATCTGATGTAGTGTGATCACCTCCATGAGGAAATGTGCTATGAGCAGCCAGTCAGTTGAGGAGGAGTTTCCTCAGGGTTATAGCCTGCTTCCAATAAATATATGGACTTCCTGGGAAGATCCTCTGGCTTTCTGCCAGATTTTGATCTTGCATCTAGCACGTCATCATCTCCAGGTCCTGCACTTGAACAAGCACCCTCCCATGTTGCCTGGCAATCTTGGGATTGTTGCCTTTGCAGCCTATGGGCCAACAATCTGCCATTTTGCCTGCCGATCTTGGATTCATCATCCTATGAAACTAGACTGCCTAGCCCTTGCAGCTGTGTGAGTCAGTAGAAGCCTCCAGCTTGATGTTTGTCCCAAGGACCTGGGACTTGCAAGCACCTACAACTGTGTGGGCCATTTCCTTGGGATGGATTTCTCTCTCTCTCTCTCTCTTTCTCCCCCCACACATGCACACACACGTATATATACAAATATTTCAGTGATTTTGCTTCTCTAGAGAACCCAGCCTAAGACAATTAGGTGTTTAGATCTCTGTGTCCTTGTTGAATTTGTTTCTAGTTGTTCCATCCTTCATTGAAAATGGTGTGTTAAGTTTCCTGCTATTATTGTGAAGTTCTCTGTTTCTCTTTTCAATTCTGTTAATGCTTGATTTATGCATTTTAGGGCTTTTTCTTTGAGTGCATAGATATTTATTGTTATTATGTCCTCTTGCTGGATTGACCCTTTAACCCTTTAGACATTCCTTGCCCCTCGTGCTAGTTTTTGCATTGAAAGGTATTTTATCAGAAATTAATATTGCCAATGCTGCTCTTCTTTGGTTGGCATTTGCTTGATATATTTTTTCCATCCTTTGATTTTCAAGTAATTTTTATATTTGTGTCTAAGGTGAATGTCTTGTAGGCAACATATTGATGAGTCTTGTTTTCTTATCCATTTTGCCACTCTCTTTCTCTTGACTGGTGCATTTAATCCATTTACCTTCAATGTAATTATTGATAGGTATGAATTACTGCTGTTATTATTTATGTGTATGTGTATTGTTAATGATTTTTTTGGGTCATATATTTTTCTGTGCTGAATTTTTTTTTTGTTTTTAGATTTTCTTTGTTACTGTTGGTTTTTTGTTTACTGATCCTTCCCATTTTCATCTTTTTTATTTTGGTTAGAAAGTTAATTGAATTTCTTTGTAATTTATTTGTATCTTCCTAAGTTTAAAAAAGTCTGCTCTATCTTGATATTATCTTGACTTCCTCTCCATTTGGAAGTTTTGTAAGTACCCAGTTGCTCCCACTTTATCCTTTGTAGTTGATGTTTACAGATTGATGTCTCTGGTTGCCTATTATTTTCAATCTTGTAAGTTTATTTTGTTTTTAAAAATTCATTATCTGGGTTGGTTTCTGGATGATGTTGTCATGTGTCTTAATCTCAGGTTATTGTCTGATGTTGTTGGTGCAAAGAGTACTGTTATATTGTTATATTGGACAGAGGTCCTAAGAACTCCCTTTAGCATTTCTTGTAAGGTTGGTCTGGTTTTTACAAATTCTCTTAATTTCTGTTTACCTGGAAATGTCCTAATTTCATCATCATATTTGAGGGCAGTTTTGGGGCATATGTAATTATTGGTTGACTTTATTTTTTCTTGCAATGTTGTATATATGTCATCCCATTGCCTTCCTGCCTGCATGGTTTCTGCCAAGAAATCAGAATTTAGTCTTATTGGTTCCCCTTTGTAGGTAACATTTTCTTTTTCTTGAACACCTCTCAGGATTCTTTGTTTGATTTTTATTTTGGAAACTTTGATTATGCTATGTCTTGGTGATTTTCTTTTCCAGTGTATCTTGTATGGGATTTGATGAGTTTCTTGGATGGATATAAATTTGTTTTTCATGATATTAGGGAAGTTTTCTGCCATCAAATCTTCAACACTTCTCTTTGTGGGTCGCTGTGATTATTTATTAATTTATTTATTTTTGCCTTCCCCTGTTCTGGAATTCCAATCACATGTACACTTTTTTTCTCTTCATAGTTTCCCACATAATTCTTAGACATTCTTCAGTTTAAATCATTTTCTTTTTTTAATTTTTCTTCTGACTTTTCCTCTTACAAATTGCTGTCAAGGGATTTGGCCTCTAATTTGCTGATATGGTCTGCTATTGATTCAGTTCTACTCCTTTGTCCTACCAATGTACTATCTCTAAAATTTTAGGTGTTAATCTCTTAGATTTTATTTGCTGATTTTGAGTGGTTTCAGATTGTCTATTCTCTGGAACCATAGTGCCTAAGGCACTTGACTGCTAACTAGAAGCCTAGCAGTTCAAACCCACCAGCCACTCCTCGGAAGGAAGGTTGGGCAATCTACTTCCATAGTGATACTGCGTCAGAAACCCAAGGAGGGGTCTCTATGAGTCGGGTCCAGCCCGATAGCACACAACAACAACAACAACAACAATTTATTTAGTTATTCTGATGTTGTATAGTTTTCCTAAATTCTTTTTGGTATCGTGTTTGCCTTGATTTTGTTTGTTGTTGTTGTTATTTGCCATTGAGTCAGACCCGACTCATAGCGACCCCTGCTTGGGTTTCTGAGGCAGTATCAGTACAGAAGTAGATTGCCCAACCTTGCTTCTGATGAGTGGCTGTTGAGTTTGAACTGCCAGCCTTCTGGTTAGCAGTCAAGTGCCTTAGCCACTATGCTACCAGAGCTCTTTGATGTTGTTTGTGGTTTCCTTGATCTCTTGAAGGACCCTACATATAATTCTTTTGAATTCCCTATCAGGTAGTTCCATTACCATTTCTTCCTCAGGTAGATTTCCTGATTCTTTATTTTGTCTACTTGCTTGAGCCATCTTGTCCTGTTTCTTTGTTTGATTTGAAGTTGTCTATTGCCCCCAAGAGGTGGAGTTATTGTATTTATTTGTTGATTGTATGTTGGTTTATTATATGTTGATTATATGTTGCTCTGATTTTTATGATTTGTTTTGATATGTCTAGTAGGATGAGGTGAGCATGCTACTCTGATCACTAGTTTGGCAGCATTAGGATGTTCAACAACTGTCTCTGAGTGGGCAGAGTAATGGGTGGGAGTATGAATGTGAGTCTGCTTTGGTGGTCATGTACAGCAGCTGCAGGATAGGTGAGCATGTGTTACCTGCCATCTGTCATTAATCCAGTGGTGCAGGAGTACCTGGTGACACTCACCAGGTAGTGGATGAGGTGGTAGGTATAGTGTATGTGGCTGACTAGTGGTGACACAATGTCTGCCTACTGCAGGATGGGACAGGAGAACAATGAATAAAAATAAAGGGAGAAGGAGAGGGAGGATACATATTCAACCACTCTGAAAGGGATCACAATAGGAAATCCTGGATAGAGTGGGAGAAAAATGTGGAACAAATCTCAAAATAATAATAATAATAATAATAATAAACAACCATACTGGTCTGATAGAGACTGGTGGAACCCCCAAAACTATGGCTATTAGTCACCCTGGGGCCCTGAACTCACTCCTGTGGTTCAACTTTCACCTCAACAGTAGACAGACCTACCTATGATATAAACAAAGCCAGGGAGGTATGCCCTTCTCAGAACAAACAAACATAAGAGATCAAAAGGCCAGCATTTTCTCAGGGGTAAATCTCAGAAGGCTGGAATGGTTGGGAAGGAAGAACAGAGGAAACAGTAACCATAGGGAGGAAGTGAGAAGAGTGCTGTTATACTTTGGGGATTGTAATCAATGTCATGAAACAAAATGCGCATGAACTATTGAATAATGTGCTGCCATCAAGTCAAATCCGACTCATAGTGACACCTTCTTGGGTTTCCGAGGTGGTATCACTACAGAAGTAGATTGCCCAATCTTCCTTCTAAGGAGTGGCTGGTGGGTTTCAACCTTCAGACTTCTGGTTAGCAGTCAAATGCCTTAGACAAAAATACAATTTACTCTTTAAACTTTCACCAAATCACAATAAAAAGTTAATTTAAAAAGAAGAAGAAGAAATGTAAATATAAAAGAAGAATCAGAAAAAAGAAAAAGGAGGGGTAAAAAAAGTGGTGTGACAGCTGGTGTGCATACTTTCAAGGCTTGTAGGCACTCTGTGCTCAATGAATAAATGAATGGAATTTTCATACTTTGATTTCAGTAAGACATTTGTACAAAAGACCTCATTTCTCTGAATTCTTGAACAAGTATTTCTCAGGGCTCTTAGGCTGCTCTGTGAGTCTATCTTTCTATGAAAAGATCATGTTAATTGTTGACTTGAAGTAGGAAGTTGCTATTTCCTAAAAGTTAATGACACTACTTACACCTCTCTTTCTGTATCTCTCTCTTGCTTTTGTTATTTATAGCTTTATATTTATCTACCATCTTCACATATTTCTATCTTCTCTATCACTATTCACCTATCATCCATCTCTATTTCTATCATATCATGTCTATCTGTCTATCTAAATAATTACTTGAGGGTCATTCTTTTCTAAATACAAGAACACTTGCTATTCCATATCCAGACGTATTTTGCATAATAAATTAGAACTGGAAAACATCCCCTTAGCTGAAATCTTACTTTAGTAAATAGGCAAGTGTTTAATATACAGAAACAACAGAATTTTAGAAAATTTCTCCCTTAATAGGATTGGATTAATATGTCACAACATCAACATTTTTAAGATTTAAATATCAGGATTTCAGCTAGATTTTCTTCAGCCCTCACTCCCTTATCTCTGTAAATTTTATGATGAGTCTCAAACATGGCTTTTGTAAGTAAGAGGATATTAATGAAGCAGTAAATAATTCTACAGTAAGAGAATCAGCTGCACAGGGGTGAACAGTCACAAATAGTTATATCTACTAGATTTTGTTTTCATCTATCTGAATTTTCCTTCCCAACTGATACCCCACTTTTTGTATCCAAGAGGTGAAATGCATAAGGAATTCATTAAGAAATCAGACTTTGGTGGGACAGCTTTGATTTGACACTTTTGAAATATGATCCAAGTCATGACAATGAATGGTGCAAACCTCTTTTTTGGCAATACATCTGGAGTTTATTATTTTAAATAAGGCACTGGCATCCACTAATCTATGAAGCTGCTACTGCAGGCAGATCTTGTATGCTGAGATGATTGGAAAAATTCATATGTGTTACAAATATTTCAAAAACAAACTTAATATTGAGACTTTGTTGTTTCAGTACTCTCATTTTTATAAGTATGAGCCCTGGTGGCACAGTGGTTAAGTGTTCAGATGCTTACCAAAAGATCAGCAGTTTGAACCTACCAGTGGCTCCACAGGAGAAAGATGTGGCACTCTACTTCTGTAAAGATTACAGCCTTGGAAACCCTATGGGTTTCCCTCTGCTCTTTAGGATCATTATGAGTCAAAATTGACTCAATAGGTAATGAGTGTTTTGGTTAATTTTTATAAGTTCTTAGAAAATCACCTTTTACATCTCATTTGTAATGATGGTTTTTATGCAAATGACAAATTAAACTTATAGCATTTTATTAGCATTTAATCATTTCCCTCAGAGGCATAAATGACACTAAATAGGTTATTCAGTGAATATATTGTAAATGCATGCAAAACTACTCCAAAATACCAAAACACCAAACCCATTGCTGTCAAATCTATTCCAACTCATGGCAACCCAATTTGTTACAGAATAGAATTGCTTCATAGGGTTTTCTTGGCTGTTATCTTTATGGAAGCAATCACCAGGTCTTTTTCTTGTGGCACCATTGAGTGGGTTCTAACTGCTAGCAGTGGAGTGCAAACCAATCATTAAGTACATGCTTGGGCAATCTGCTTCCGTGGTGATACCGCCTCAGAAACCCAAAGAGGGGTCACTATGAGTCAGATATGACTCGATGACAGAGGTTTGTTTTTTCTTTCTTTCTTTCTTTCTTTTTTTTTTTTTTGGAATTTGCTCTAGGAGATGTGTGAAGTGACTTTGTAGATAACTGCATAATTTGTACCAAAAGACTTTCCTGTGGTGAAGATTTCAAAACTATCTCTTTCATTCCATTCCAAACTACACTTAGTCAGACACAAGAGAGTGTAAATTTGGGTTTAAGCCCAGTTTTCACCATCTAATATGTATTGCTTCCTGATTTCTGGGATGTATTAAAGTTTAGTTTTCAGGCTCAGGGTCTGATTAAGAAAAGAAAGAAAACACTTTCACATTCAAAGAGTTTACTACCAAACTGTCTGGATTTCCTCTTTTCTGTTGTTTCATAAATAATCTCACATAGCCTTTTCTCACATAATGTCATAGCAATAAAATTTCATGTACATTTGTGTTTCAAAGATAGATGGGATATTTAGATGAGCTTTCCTATTTGTAAAGGTCTTTCTAACAAATATGTTGGGAAGAGATTCTGCTCTAAAAAGGAATAGGTACTATATACCCTTAGTCCTTTTCTAGCTCTATAGATCCAGAATGGAGAGTCTCACATATATATTCATATCAGGGTGACTCAATTGGATCCCATTATTCTTCTCCCCAAAACTTACCTTAAAACCAAGGGTATAGAATATTAGTATCTGCAGGTTTATGTCACAAAGCTCTCTAGTAAATAACATCTCATTTAAACCCACAAAATCCACTTACAGATGAGAAAACTGAGAGACAGAGAACCTAATGAAATTGCCTCAGGTCACACAGCCCAGATCCAGCCCAGATCCAGTTCTTGACTTCTATCGGCTATTCAGTGTACTTCCTTCTTTAGCACACACCAATACAAAATGCACTAAAATTAACTTCAGATTGTAAAATCTTAAGAAAACAATAATTCACAAAAGAATCTTTGACTATTCCTTAATATCTAACCCCATATGACTTTCTTTTGTTCCACTAAACTCTTAAGATTCATTGTGTTCCCTCCACCACCTTTCACTTCTAAATTTTGGATTTTTTTCCTTTCAATGTATGGTGGGTTTTTTTAATTTTTTAAATTTTATTTATAAAAAAAGGACTTATATGAAATAAGTCAATCACAGAAGGGCAAATATTATATTAGTCTGTTATTGTAAAAAGTCAAGGAAAGGTTTATACATGGAAGGAAATTTTCTTTGTTGGTTACCAGGGGTGGGAGGGGAGGAGAGGGAACACTGTTAGATAGGTAGAGACAAGTATTGATTTGGATGAAGAGAAGGGCAACATACCAAATGAGAGTGATCAACATGATGACATTGAGGAAGAGGTAAACATAGAAAGGTACATAGGAAGAACAGACAACAAAGATGAACCCTTTTGCACACATGGTACTGTGTTGTCAGTGAAGGCAAACATGGGTATACGGGTGGATAGATGGGTGGACAGGCTGAACTATTAGATAGGTGTATGTAACGGAGAGTGTACCCAAGACCATGTATAGGATTGGCAGATAATGGTCCTATAAATGTATTTGTATGATCTGTAAGAATTTCCAGATGTATAGTAGAGCTGTCAAGGGACAAGTTTGTAGTCACTTCTTGGTCATAGCCAGCTACACAGAGGGACCATGTAGTTGAACCAGTCAGCTCGGGACCATAGTTGCAGGGCATATTAAGCTCAATTGGCATAACATACTACACAAAACATTCTTCCACCTCCTACTTTGGTGAGTAGTGACTGGGATCTTAAAAGGTTACAAGCAGCCATCTAGATGCAACGATGGGTCTC
>NW_006922079.1:1549662-1560857 GCF_000298275.1 Orycteropus afer afer | reverse complement strand
AAAAAAAAAAAAAAAAGATTAGAAGATAGTAGGAGAGGTAGATACATTTTTAAAAAATGATTCTAAACAACAAAGTGAGAGAAAAGTGTTTATTTATTGGAGTATATGTGTAGTAGGTTGTAAATGACTAAAACTATGTCTATTTGGGCTATATTTAAAGGAGCTGGATGTATGAGAATTTGACTTTAGTGTCAACAGGCTTTGATCTAATGGTCAAAACCTGCTGTGAAACAATAAACATAGGATCATCTAGGCCAATACACAGAGGTTATTTCTGATCCATTTATATAATACCTGGTTATTTTGAGCAGAGACTTAATCTTAAGAATTTGGAGGATCCAATTGTTCCCTACTTGACCATATTGGCTCTCATATTCTATGCACAGTGAACAGACCTGGTAGTGTTGCACAAGTTCAGTGATAGGTGTGAACAGCAAGTGCTCACCTCAATCAGGCATTGGATTGGACTGCAGGAGGAAGGGTGTGCCATTAGGTTAATGTGACTCCCTAAAACTGACCAGACGCTGAAGGAGCTCACAGCTGGAGGGTGCCTGCTGATAGGTAAGCAACAAGTTCTTCTATGAAGGAGTATCTGGATTGTGTGTCCATCACATTCACCCTACCTTGCTTTGTTGTTGTTGTTGTTATTTGCCGTTGAGTCAGCCCCGACTCATAGCGACCCCTCCTTACGTTTCCGAGGCAGTATCACTACGGAAGTAGGATTGCCCAACCTACGGAAGTAGGATTGCCCAACCTTCCTTCCGAGGAGTGGCTGGTGGGTTTGAACCGCCAGCCTTCTGGTTAGCAGTCAAGTGCCTTAGGCACTATGCTACCAGAGCTCCCTACTTTAGAATTGTGTTAAGCAGGCTCTCACTTTGTATCACCTCAGAGGGCCCTTCTTTTGAGAAAAGACCTCCAAATGCTGACATCAAGAGAGAAAAAACTGACAATCCAATGAAGGACCACGAAGTCACAAACTCCCCTCACATGCATACAATATCAGCCAACTTATCACCTTACTGTTGAATGTGAAGAGATAAAGAAGGATTATCAATTTGGGAGGGACCAAAACAAATAAATACACAAAATAGACAATTAAGGTAACAGAAATATATATTACAATACAATGATAATGTCAGAAAATATTGAAGTTGTCAAGGATTTCATTTTACTTGAATTAATAATCAATGTGCGTGGAGGCAAAAAATCAAGAAATCAAATGATTTTTAAACTTAGAAACTCTTTAGTTTCTAAGCCAGTATGGCTTTCTTTTGTTCCACTAAATGCTTATGATTGGTTGTGTTCCATCATCACCTTCTACTTTTAAATTTTGGATTTTTTTTCCCTTCAAACTCTGGTAGTTTTTTTTATATATATATATTTTAAAAAAAATGATTCATGAACAACAAACTCAAACAATAAAGTGGGAAAATCTGCTGCAAAAGACCTCTTTAAACTGTTGAAAAGCAAAGATGTCACTTTGAGAACAACAGTGTGCCTGATGCAAGCCATACTAAAAAAAAACTAAACCCACTACCATTGAGTCGATTCCAAATCATAGGGACACCCATTGGTTTTCCAACATGGTAAATCTTTACAAAAATAGATTGCCCAGTGTTGCTTCCATGGAGTGGCTCATGGTATATCAAGATATGGTATTCTCAGTTATCTCATATTCATGTGGAAGCTGGACAATGAATAAGGAAGATTGAAGAAGAATTGATGCCTTTGAATTATGATGGTGGCAGAATATTAAATACACCAAGGACTTCCAAAAGAATGAAAAAGTCTTTCTTAGAAGAAGTATAGCAGAATGCACCTTAGAAGTGAAAATGGCAAGACTTCATCTCACATACTTTGGACATGTTATCTGGAGGAACCAGTCCTTAGAGAAGGACATCAATCTTACTAAAGTAGAGGGTCAATAAAAAAGATGAAAATCTTCCATTAGATGGAATGACACAAAGGCTGCAACAGTGGACTAAACCATAGCAACAATTGTTAACATGGTGTAGGACTAGGTAGTATTTCATTCTGTCATACAGCAACAAATACACACACACACATATGTATGCACACACATATACACAACCCTATGGTTGGATTCTTATGACAGAAGAGAAAATTCTGTATCCATGAAATGAGAATAATCATCAAAGACAAAAACAGGAGCTTTTGGAAAGAGGTTTTTTTTTTTTAAAGTTTAGTGTGTAGAATGGAAAAGAAACCTAAGAAAATATTCAAAGAGGGATGGAAAAATGGAAAATCTGAGAGAAACTATAAGAAAATCAGAAAATCATTGTAGGATGCCCAATATCTGGCTAATTAGATATCTGAAAAGAAAAAACATAGGGAAAAACAAATTAATAGCTCAGCTAATTACAATATTAGTAAGATGTTAGACATTTGAGAATGGTTAATGAAGAATTTCAGTAATTTTGTGGAATAGGCAGACAAGCTACACAGACTCTGTTCAACAAAGAAAAGAAAAACCAATTGCCACAGATACAGAAGATAATCCTGGAGCCCTGAGCTTTGAAAGGAAAGATACAAAAGTGGATTAAACACCAACTAGTAGAAGAACCGGGAGCTCTGGTAGCATAGTGCCTAAGGCACTTGACTGCTAACCAGAAGGCTGACGGTTCAAACCCACCAGCCACTCCTCGGAAGGAAGGTTGGGCAATCCTACTTCCGTAGTGATACTGCCTCGGAAACCCAAGGAGGGGTCGCTATGAGTTGGGGCCGACTCGACAGCAAATAACAACAACAACAACAAGTAGAAGAACCTGAATGAAAACAATGAATAAAGAGATGAAAGGAGCTGCAGCCTGCCAGCTATCCTGATGGCAAGGACAGCCTGAATATTTCCAAGTGGTTTTAGAATCTGAGAATTAACCTAAAAGTTGGCCCTGCTGACCAAGGGCTGCACTGAAAGACTGCACTGGTGGCTAATGACAAAAAGGGAAGCAACAAAGAAGGAGACAAACTGAGCTGTGGACTTTCAGCTGTCCCGAGGGCACAGCCATTTGGAAAGTGTACAGGAAGTGGCCATTTTGGATATTTAAAGTGACAGCATTCTCATTCAGATTCCAGGGATCTAAGAATGGGCTCTGCTTGCCAAGGACAGCACGGACATACAGAGGCTGATGACTGGAAAAGAGGCAGGTGGTGAGTGCATATGTGCTCCCAAGTAGCCAACATCCAAAGAAAACAAAAATCTTGGGCGAATCACTCCAACATACAAAAAGCAAACAAAAAAACCACCTCACTACTGTCAAGTTGTTTTCTGACTCATAGCAACACCTCCTTGGATTTCTGAGGCAGTATCTCTATGGAAGTACATTGCCCAATCTTCTTTCCAGGAGTGGCTGGTAGGTTTGAACCACCAGCCCTCTGGTTAACAGTCAAATGCTGTAGGCACTATTCCACTAGAGCTCCCATTCCAACAAAAAACAACCAATTAAATATAAACACAAAAACATCACAATGTCTTGGAGTCAACAGATCATCACAGGCCATACAAAGAAGCAAGGTAAAGCAGGAGAAACAAAGGACCAGAATACAGACCCAGAACACGTCCCTGACTGAGGAAGCAGCAGCTTTGGAAACTCCCTGATTAGGAATTTAAAAGAATTTTATTTAGGTACCTTCAGTGGATAGGGAGACAGATCAAGGAAAACACTGACAAAACTGAGAAAACACAGAGAAAACCCTAGAACAATTTTGAAAGATAATACAAGAACAAAGTGACAAAATAAATGAAAAATTAGAAATGATACAAAATCTACAGACAGAACTCCAGAAAAGTAATACTAAAGTCTCAGAAATAGATAACACATTGAAAAGATAAAGGACTAGAATCAAACCAATGGGAGACAGAATTAGTGAAATTTAAGACAAATACCTCAGCACTTCTTTGGAAAGTACTTCTTTTTTTTTTTTTCAATCAGAAAAAAAGATCAAAACAAAATGAAGAAAGCCTAAGGATCATGTGGAATAGCATCAAAGGAATAACCTACGTGTAATCAGAATTCCACAATAGGAAGAGACAAATTAAACCACAGAGAAAGTCGTCAAAGATTTGTTGGAAGAGAATATCCCTGATATGATGAAAGATATTCATCAAGTCCATGACTCCCAAAGACATTCATCAAGTTCATATATCCATTCAACAAGTCCAATGAATCCCAAACAGGATAGACACCCCCCCACAAAAAAAAAAAAAAAATCACCAAGACATCATCATCATACTCACCAAAACCAAAGACAGAAAGAATCCTGAAAGTAGCATGGGAAAAACAAAAAGTTACCTACAAAGGGCAACCAATAGGATTAAGCTGTGGTTTCTTGGCAAAAACCATGCAGGTGAGAAGGCAATAGGATGGTATGGTAGTTAAATTTGTATGTCAACCTGGCTGGGCCTGGTTGAGTGGCTGGGAAACTGGTGGTAGTTATTACCCATGATGAGACTGGAAATCAACTCCATGGTGGGTTCTACCACAAGCAGCTGAGTAGCTGCCTTTGGGATGTGGTCTGCTTCCTATATGTAAGGAGAAGCCTTTGGGATAGTCTTTAGCTTATGGCACTCTTGAACCCTGTGTGTAGCCATGTTGTTGTTCAGCAGCCTGCCACACTCTGCTGACCTTGAGACTTACAACAGACTTGAGTTAATGGCCTGCCATGTGGTTTGGTAACATCAGGACTGTGCCATTTTATTTGTCGACTTTGGGCTTGCTAGCCTCAGCAGCCAGTAGCTACCTGAGTGAAGAGATGCCTCTAGCTTCAGTGGGCCGTGAGCAAGAGGCAGAGCTGAAGCCCAAGGTCAAGGGGCTTTCACACAGCTCCTAGAGCCTGGCACTTGGAAGTTAGACTTAAAGCCTCCAAACTGTGAGAGAATAAACTCCTGTTTGTTAAGGCCATCCCATTTGTGGTATATTCTTTCAGAGCAACACTAGGTAACCACAACAGATGGTATATATAAAACCCTGAAAGAAAAAAAATTCCAACCAAGAATTATATACCCAGCAAAATTTTCCCTCAAATATAATGGTGAAATTAGGACATTTCCAGATAAGCAGAAATTAAGGAAATTTGTTAAAACCAGATCAACCTTACAAGAGATACTAAAGGAAGTCCTTTGGACAGCGAACCAACAACAGCAAACAACAAATGACCATTAACACACATGATGTTATAACTCAGAAACCAACCCAGTTATGAAAATATCCAAAGTAAATAAGCTTACAAGATTGTAAACAGGGAACCAGAGACATCAATCGGCAAATGAAGACATATATAAACCATAAAAAGGGAAAAAAATCATTACAGAACCTCTAAATGGTGAGGAAGTCAAAACAATTGCAAGATATAATGGACTTGTGGTAGTTAAGGTTGTTGTCAACTTGGCTGGGCCTGGTTGAGTGGCTGGGCAGCTGAATGTAGTTATTCCCCACAGTTAGACTGGCAATCAAGTCCGTGATGGAAACTACTGGCTGAGCAGCTGTTTTATAGATGTGGTCTGCTTCCAGTATAGAAGAAGTAGCTTTGAGGAAGATTTCTAGCTTTTCAGCACACTTGAACCATTTGTGTAGCCAAGTCTCATTCAGCAACCCGCCATGTTGTCTGCCAATCTTGGGACTTTTAATGGACATGAATCAATGGCCTGTTTGGTGATATTGGGACTGTGCCTTTTCACTTGTTGACTTTGGGTTTGTCAGCCTCAGCAGCCAGCAGCTGCCAGAGTGAGGAGATACCTTTTGCATCAGTGGGCCAAGAGCAAGAGGCAGAGCTAAAGCCCAAGGTAAAGGAGCTTTCACCCAGCCTCTAATGCCTGACCTGGAACTTGAGCTTCTAACCTCCGAAATTGTAAGAGAATAAACTCCTGTTCATTAAAGCCATCCCATTTGTAGTATTTCTGTTAGAGTGGCACTAGTTAAAAAAAACAAGACTGTTCTAAACTTGGGAAGAAAGTTATAACTCACACTGTAACTTCAAAGAAAAATGATAAACCTTCACATCAAAATAAAAAAGAGGGACAGTACAAATATTTAGCAAATACTAAAACAATAGCAATGCAGGAACTGGTGACATAATTCAGAAACAAAACGAGCTCAGCACAGAAAATTATATGGAACAAAGAAATCAGCAACACCATGAAAAAACACATAACAAAATGACAGCATCAAAATCACACTTGTTGATAATTACAGTGAATGTCAATGGATTAACTACACCTCTCAAGAGATGGAGAGTTGATTCAACATGGAGTCTCATCAGTAATCACCACACTAATTCCCTCTAGCATCTTAGTGTTTGAAAAACTAGGCACAGCAGTTTGAATTAGGATTCTGGTGTTCTGAACAGCTCACTGAGCCAGAATGCACCGAACTCAGGAGTAGAATTAGAAAGGAGAAAGGGACAGAGGGGAAAAAAAAATAAGAATATCAGAAGATCAATCTTGCAGAGCACTGACAGGCAGCCAAGAAAGGCCATCTGAGACCTCCCTGGGTTAAGGAAGAAGACACACCACACCAGTATACCATCAACCACCCCAGCATACCAGTGATCACCCCAAGGATCTACCTTCAGCACCTGGTTTTATTGGTAACTTGGGTCTACTAGGTGCATGTCCAGCACTGCTGAAACCCGAACAGAGAGTCTATTGGTGCCTCAAGAGGGTGGGCCCGGGGAGGTGCCCCTGCAGTGGATCACCCATCAGGCTTGGATCAGCTTAGTGGTACTGAGGGGCCCTCACTTAACCTTATCACTAATATTGGGACCACAGTTTACATGCGGGCACTGGCCTGGTTCCAGCGCCACTGAAACCAAGTGGATCTTTGAGGCCAGGTGGGTGGGCCTAGAGAGGAACTCCTGCAGCAGATTGTGAAGCCAGGCAGTTGTCTTCAATTGGCTTTGTGGCACCAAGGAGCCTCGGGAGCAGGATTTTTGCATGTGTCTGAGCCTGGCGGAAAGTGGCAATGCTCTAACAACTGGAGTCTTTTCTGAAATTGAGCTGCGGGCCTGTGAATAACAGTACAACGTCATCATTAGCAGACTGCTCAAAACCCTAGAAACTGCTCTTAGCAACATGGAGCTTTCCTTCTTTCTCTCTTCTGTCCACCTTCTCTGTGAATACCTGAATTCATCCAATAGAAGAAACCACATTCAGCCACCATAATACCTCCCGGTTTGAATTCTAAACCCTCTTTAAGGCAAACAGAAGCCCATATCTACATTCCACACAATGATTACTGTTGGGGACCAAGAAAAAGACCCCCAAAGGAACATGATTGCAAGGCACATGTTCTAATTACAGTGAAGAGATGATGTTTGCTTTTAGAGATGGCAAGGCCTCTCTTATGGTTGAATGTTTACTTTTACAGATGGCAAGGTCTCCCTCACTGTTAAATACTTAATTGGCAATACATCAAAGTATTAAAAGTAGATGTTAGTCTCCATGTTTTTATCTTATTGGGATATTTCATACTTTGGATCACTGTGTCCTAGTAAACATTTATCATTTTACACTCCTTATTCCTGAGAAGATTTCTGTGATTGTTTTAATGACCACCTGTTGTCCTTGAGCACATAGAGGACTAAAACTTTAGCTCTGTAGAGAATAAGCTGATTGTATGGATTCCAAGACTTATGATGTAATCATGTACAAACATGTAAATAAAGTAGAACAAAGGCATCAGGGGTCGCTCTTGCAGAATATGCAGGGCATCTGCCTGGCCCCCATTCCTTAATAAAAAAAAGAAAGAAAGAAAATCATTAATCCTTTCATGTTGCTTCATTTCGTGACCTGTGCAGTTTTGCCAGACTTGGCAACTGGCGCCCGAACAGGGACAGAGTGGAGCTGCCACAGCACTAGAAAGGACACCCCACTTGAAGAAAAGCAGAGCTCCGTAACAGAAAAAAGGTGAGTGTGGGTGAATTAAATAAATCTTTTTTAAACCAGGCCGACATGGGAAATTTAGCATCTCATGAAAGAGATTGTTATATTTCTGCTCTTAAAACATTAGTTCAAGTTAGAGGTTTTTTCAGTGTCTAAAAGAGAGTTAGAGGAATTTTTGCCACATGTAGATCACTGTTGCCCTTGGTTTCCTCTGGAAGGAACCATTTCTTTAACAGCCTGGGAGACCATCAATCAACAAATAAATGAGTGTTTAAAAGAACACGGGCCGGAGGATTTTCCTGAGCATGTATTTTCTATTTGGGGTATCTTAAAACTGTGTTTAGAATTAGATAAGGGAATAAATGTGGGCATAGATACTAAAGTGAGAAAGGAGAAAAATGTAGATACAGATTTAAAGTTAAAAGAGTTAAAATTACAAGAAGAAATGTTAAACAGAAGTTAGAAAGTGAACCCTCAGAAGTTAAGGAAGAGAAGTTATATCCTTCCTTAAATCCATTTTTAAGTCAGGCGAAACCTTTTTTAAATCCATTTATTAAATCAGACTGTTTCAGCTGCACCCATGCCTGCCAGCACTTTCTCTCCTCTACCTTTTGACCTTTTCCCTCCCTCAGCAAAACAAGTTAACTGTTTATCATCCACCAAGCCTCCTTTATCACCTATACAAACTATGGTATGAAAGGCAAGGGCCATGGATGAGAACATTCCATTAGAATTAAAACATATTTTTCCCTTAACAGAATACATAAATCAGCAGACTAATCAACCGATGTCAGGACATAAAGCATTTTCTTGTAAAACTCTTAAAGATTTCAAACAAGCTGCTACCACCTATAGGCGGACAGCACCGTTTGTAAAAACCTTAATAGAAACCATTGCTCAAGAAGTTTTGTGTCCTTATGACAGGTATAAGCTGGCTAAAACTGCATTAAAAGGAGGAGATAATTGATCCAGAGGCTAGGGCTTTTGCTTACACCCAGTTAAAGGCCCAAGGCCATATGCATAGAATGGGATGGTAATCAAGGTGAAGAGATGAACCTGGAATGTCTTTAAAAGGATTATGTGTTTGGATTATGTGTTTATCTGAATATACTATGGCTATTGAAT
This sequence comes from Orycteropus afer afer, assembly GCF_000298275.1. Lineage (NCBI taxonomy): Eukaryota > Metazoa > Chordata > Mammalia > Tubulidentata > Orycteropodidae > Orycteropus > Orycteropus afer. Next base: position 1,551,835 of record NW_006922079.1, on the reverse strand, counting down.
GTTCTCTTACATGTTTGTACATTAGAAATGATTATAGGGTATGTGGATAACGGAGTGTGTAAGTCTGCCTTCAGCCAATACTTGATTGGATATGTTAAAAAGGGAAATAGAATTTGCCCAGAAGAAACATAGGCTTTTGTTTCAAACCCTGGGTGTAGAGTATAGGGGGTTTAGGTAGAAAACCTGAGCCCTACCTAGTACTACTGAGAGACCAGAAGATTTGCATTTGAATAAGGACCTGAAGAGGAAAAAAATAATGACTGTTTGTTTGGCTCTTTGAATTTCGAGCAAGCAGACTGGTTTTGGGTTCATTGAGACAGGAAAATCATGGTCCATGAGAGAAACCCCTTCCAGGACTGAAAATTAAAGGAAGCCAGTGAGTAGTAAACTTGTATGTTACTGGTCTGTGACCACCTGGGTCCACCTGAGTGAAAATGGGGGAAGTGCAGCATGGAAGAAACAGGCTGAGTTTGGTACTCTTTAACCTAGGCCACAGAGGCTGGGGATGAGAGGAAGGGCTAGCTTGTCTGAAGTGCAATGAATTGTGAGCCTACGGGCATTGAAATAGTCCCTGAGGACTGAAGATGTGAGAGAAGGTATTGGCTGGTCTGAAGTGAAGAGAAGAGTGTGACTCCCAAAATTGGCAGCTGGGATGGCTGGGGCTGCGCTGACCAGAACCCAACCAAATGAAGAGGAAGATGTTTGACACTGAACTGGTGTTAAGTTGCTGCAATGTGATGGCTTGAGCTGGGCTGGACTTTGCTTGTTTATGGAACCAGATGCCTGAAGTTTCCAAGCAGAACAGAAGATTGTCCAGAAAGAAAGGACCATGCTTGTCTCCCCAGAGTACTGGTTTGATAGGGATGGGCACATTAGAAATTGACTATTTAGAATGGGGGGAGATAAAGGCATGAAGTGGCTGGCTTACACATTTTCATGTTAATCTTAAACTGATGGTGAAGGGGATGTTAATTTTTGAAGTATAAAAGTTATAATGGCTAGAAAAGCCAAGGGGTGGTCTGTGATGTAGTAAATTACCTGGTATGGCTTTTCTAGCCATAAATCTTTGTAAACTCCGTGGTGGAATTTGCTGTGAGCAACTGAGGAGCTCCTGATTATAAATGTTATCTACCTGGGTTATTTCTGTTGGGAGTAGCACAAAGTAATGTTTTGGGAAGTTCGCTCTCTTTCAGGTGCTTAGAATTCTGATGTTATGATTGGCTAATTTGGCCACTCTTCCAGGCTCAAAAGGAGGCCTCCTAGAGGCAGAACTCTCTCTGACTGCTGGCTGAGAAGGATGTGCTATTGAAAGAAACACACACTCCTGAGAGACACGCACTGCTGGGAAAGAGACACAAGAGACCCCAAGGGACATGCACTGCTGAGAGAGAGAGAGACTGTACGAGACTGTTAGCTGAGAGACAGCAGGCTGAGAGAGACTGAGCATTTTTTTCCTGAATTTGAATTGTAACCTGGTGCTTCCCTAATAAACCCCATAATCTGTGAGTTCTGTGTAGTCACTGCAGTGAATTATCAAACCCAGCAGAAATGTGGTAAGTGCTGCGGGAAGAACGGTTGGTGTCAGGGTTGATGAAAGGGTTGGAGGGAGGTAGCATGTCTGGCCTCACAGTAATGGGCCTTGGTCTACTGACAGTGATTCTGTTTTCCTCTTGTGCAATTAGAGGAGGTCAGAAGATATGGCCTCCCTGCCCTTTAACAACCCCAATCAAGTTGCAAACACTATACTTAATGAATTGAAGAAACTTAACCCTTTGAAAAGTATTCCTAAATTTTTATACCACTTTTTACTATATGTTATAATGTTTTTAATTGTATTATGTGTTATTCTTGGGTTCTGAAATGAATACATCCAGTAATTCAGTCTTTGACTACTGAGGTACATCACTACATTTAAAATATAAAAAGGGAGGAAATGTTGGGGACCAAGGAAAAGATGCCCAAAAGAACATGATTGCAAAGCACATGTTCTGATTACAATGAAGAGATGACAAGGCCGTTCTTGTGATTGAATGCTTGCTTTTAGAGATGGCAAGGCCTCTCTTACGGTTGAATGTTTGCTTTTACAGATGGCAAGGTCTCCCTCACTGTTAAATACTTAATTGGCAATACATCAAAGTATTAAAAGTAGATGTTAGTCTCCATGTTTTTATCT
>NW_006922079.1:1548658-1549307 GCF_000298275.1 Orycteropus afer afer | reverse complement strand
AAAAAAAAAAAAAAAAAAGAAAACCATTAACCCTTTTGTGTTGTTTCATTTCATGACCTGTGTGGTTTTGCCAGAAGTGGCAGATTCCACCATCATAAAGAAAACTGCAGAGCAACTCACAATACCTGAATTAATAACTAAAAAATTAAAATACACCAGCTTCACCTTTTCAAAATATTAAACCATAAAACCAAGACAAAACAATCAATACATAACCAACAGCTAAAGACAATCTCTAAATGTCTAGAAAACAACAGGCAACCTCAAATCAAACAAAAACTCATAGAGGAAGAGGAGGCAATAGAATTATCTGAGAGGGAATTTAGAAGATATGTTCATAGAGCTTTACTAGCCCCTAAAGAAACCCCAAACAGAAGAAGAAAATAGACAGTTCCCTAGAAGAACTCAGGAAAATCATTCAAGAACAAAATAACAAGATTATTGCACAATCAGAACTCATACAAAAACAGCAGTTAGAAATCCAGAAGATGAATACCAAAATGACAGAATTACACAATACAGTAGAAGCACAAAAGAATAGGTTACAACTGGCTGAAAAATGCATATCCTAACTAGAAGAGAAATCCCTGGACACCAGCCTGTATGAACAAAAATCAGAACAAAGATTTAAGAGAAATGAAGAGAACCT
>NW_006922079.1:1543598-1547638 GCF_000298275.1 Orycteropus afer afer | reverse complement strand
GAAACACAGTAGAATGGCAGCAATAAATTCATACCTATCACTAATTACACACAATGTGAATGGAATAAATGCACCTATCAAGAGAAAGAGAGTGGCTGACTGGATAAGAAAAGACCAATTGATATGCTGCCTACAAGAGACCCACTTTAGACATGAAGATTTAAAAAAAAATTAAGAGTTAAGGGATGGAAAAAAAAATATACCAAGCCAATGGTAACCAAAAAAGAGAAGAAGTGGCAAAGTTAATTTCTGATAAAATAGACATTAAGGTGAAAAACATCATAAGAGACAAAGAAGGACATTATATGATGCTGAGAGGGTCAATTGAAAAAGAATAAGTTATGATAACAAATATTTATGCACCCAATGAAAGTGCTCCAAAATACATGAAGCAAATATTAACTGAATTAAAAAGAAACAATAGTCAACTCAACAATAGAAGTAGGAGACTTTAACACAACACTTTCAAAGAGGGACAAGTCAACTAGAAAAAAACTCAACAAAGATACAGAACTCAACAATACCACCAGCCAACTCCACCTCATATACATATATACAGCATTTCACCCAATGAAAATACAATGCACATTCTTCTCCAGTGCACATGGATCTTTCTCCAGAATAGACCAAAATTAGGACATAAAGCACGCTCCAATAAATTGAAAAGCATTGAAATACTACAAAGAATCTTCTTGGACCACAATGCTATAACATTAGAAATTAATAATAAGAAGATAAAGGAAAAAACATCAGACTTGGAAGCTGAACAATTCACTGCTCAAAAACTACTGGGTAATAGAACAAATAAAAACTGAAATTAAAAAAAATCCTAGAAACAATGAGAATGAAGGTACGTCATACCAAAACATATGGAACACAGTGAAAGCAGTACTCAGAGAACAGTTTATAGCAAAAATGCATACATCAAAAAAGAGGAAAGAAACAAAATCAACACTCTAACTCATGAACTCCAACAACTAGAAATAGAACAACAAAAGAATCCTACAGCATCTAAAAGCAAGGAAATAACAAAAATCAGAGCAGAAATTAATGAAACAGAAAACAGACAAAAAAAAAATAGAGAAAATCAACAAAACAAAAAGCTGGTTCTTTAAAAAGATCAATAAAATCGATACGCCATTGGCAGATCTAACAAAAGAAAAGAAAGAGAAGATCCAAATCTCAAGAATTGTGAACAAAATGGTGTCATCATAATAGAATCAACTGAAATATAAAAGATACTGACAAAATATTATGAAAAACTGCACTCAAATAGATTTGAGAACCTGGAAGAGATGGACAAGTTTCTAGAATCACAAGCCCTACCTAAACTATCCCACACAGAGATAGAATACTTGAACAGATGTGTAACAAAAGAAGAAATTGAACAGGTCATAAAAAAAACTTTCCACAAAGAAACGTCCTGGTCCTGATGGCCTCACTGGAGAATTTTATCAAATATTCAGAGAAGAGTTGACAGCTATGCTACTCAAGCTATTCCAGAACATAGAAAAAGATGGAATACTCCCAAATTTATTTTATGAAGCAACCATAACACTAATACCAAAACCAGGAAAAGACAACACTAAAAAGGAAAACCACAGACCAACATCTGTCATGAACATAGATACAAAAATCTTTAAAAAAAATCCTAGCCAATGGAATCCAACAACATATCAAAAGATCAATACACCCTGACCAAGTGGGATTCATGCCACTTTACAACATCAGAAAAACAACCAATGTAATCCACCACATAAACAAAACAAAAGAAAATAACCATATGATTATAACAATTGATGCATAAAAGGCATTTGATAAAATCCAACACCAATTCCTATTCAGAACTCTCAGCAAAATAGGGATAGAAGGGAAATTCCTCAACATAATAAAGGGTATATATGCAAAGCCAATGGCCAACATCATTATTAATGGAGAAAAACTCAAGGCATTCCCTTTATGAACAGGAACCACACAGTGATGCCCTCTATCACCACTTCTATTTAACATTGTATTCGAATTCTTGGCCAGGGCAATATGGCAAGAAAGAGAAATAAAAGGCATATAAAGTGGCAAAGAGGAACTAAAACTATCTCTATTTGTGGATGATATGATCCTGTACATAGAAAACCCAAGGAACTCAATTAAAAAAAAAAAAAAAAAAAAAAACTACTGGAGCTAATAGAGAGGTTCAGCAAAGTGGCAGGATTCAAGGTCAACATACAAAAATCAGTTGGATTCCTCTACACCAACAAAGAGTCCTCTGATAAAGAAATAAGGGAAATAATACCATTCACTATAGTTACTAAAAAGATAAAATATCTAGCAATAAACCTTACCAGAGACACAAAAGACCTATACAAAGAAAACTATAAAGCACTGCTATCAGGGACAACAAAGGCACTACATAAATGGAAGAACCTACTTTGTTCATGGATCAGTAGACTGAATATTGTGAAAATGTCAATACTACCTAAAGAAATCTATACATTTAACACAATCTCAATCCAGATCCCAACAAAATTTTTTAAGCACATGGAAAAACCAATTACTAATTTCATATGGAAAGGAAAGGGACTTTGGATAAGCAGAGCTATTCTGAAGAAGAAGAACAAAGTGCAAGGTCCCACACTCCCAGATTTTATGAGCTACTATACAGCCACAGTAGTCAAAACAGCATGGTATTCGTACAATGATAGACAGGCCAATGGAACAGAATCAAAAGTCCAAATAGACACCCATCCATCTATGAACAACTGATCTTTGACAAAGGACCAAAACCCATTAAATGGGGAAGAGATAGCCTCTTGAACCCTTGGTGCTGGCAAAACTGGATATCCTCTTGCAGAAAAATGAAACAAGACCCATATCTCACCCCATACACAAAAACAAACTCAAGCTGGATCAAAGACTTAAATGTAAAACCAAAAACTATAAAATTCATCAAAGATAAAATAGGGGTAAATCTGGGAGCCCTGATTTATGGCATAAATAGACTATCAAGCATAACCCAGAATGTACAGGAGGTAGAAGAGAAGCTAGATGACTGGGACGTTTTAAAAATTAAATTCTTATGAGCATCGAAAGACTTTGTCAGAAGAGTAAAAAGAGAACCAACAGATTGTGAGAAAATATTTCCTATGACATATCAGATAAAGGACTTATCTCCAAAATCTATATAAAACTTCAACACCTCAACACCAAAAAGACAACTAGCCCAACTCACAAATGGGCAAATGACTTGAACAGCCACTTCACCAAAGAATATATACAGGCAGCCAACAGACATGTGAGAAATTACTTGTGATCATTAATCATTAGAGAGATGCAAATCAAAACAACAGTGAGATATCATCTCGCCCCAACAATAATAACAAAGTTCAACAAGTCAGAAAATAACAAATGTTGGCAAGGTTGCAGAGAGATTGGAAATCTTGTGCACTGCTGGTGAGATTGTAAAATGGTACAACCATTGTGGCAAACAGCATGGTGTTTCCTTAAAAAAGTGAAAATAGAAGTACCATTTGACCCAGCAATTCCATTACTAGGAATATATCCTAAAGAGGTGAGAGATAGCGCACGAACAGACATATGTACACCTATGTTCATTGCAGCACAATTCACTGTAGCAAAGAGATGGAAACAACCTAAATGCCCAACAACGGATGAGTAAATAACCAAATTATGATACATGCACACTAAGGAATACTGTGCTAATTAAAGAACAATGAGGGATATGCAAATCATCTCACAACATGGATAAACCTGGCAGATAAGCTGAGTGAAATAAGTCAATCACAGAAAGTCAATCATAGAAAGTACTGTATGAGCCCATTACTGTAAAAAGACAAAGAAGGGTTTGCTCGGGAAACAACTCACTTTGTTGGTTACTGGGAAGGGGAGGGATTAATTTTGGGCTAGTTGGGACCCACATGCTGATGTGGGTAAGGGGAGGGATATATGGAAAGGAAGCGTGACCACCATGATAACATTAGGAAATGGAAGAGAAGAAGAATACAAAAGGGAAAAAAAAAAAAAAA
>NW_006922079.1:1541218-1542563 GCF_000298275.1 Orycteropus afer afer | reverse complement strand
TAGCCACTATGCTACCAGAGCTCCCAACAGTCATAGTAGGAGATTTTAATACAACACTTTTAATCAAAGATAGAACTGGAAAGAAACTAAACAAAGATGCAGAACTAAACAATACAATCCACCAACTTGACCTTTATAATCTACACAGCACTTCACCCAATAACAGCACAATATACATTCTTTTCCAATGCACATGGAACATTCTCTGGGATAGATCATATATATTAGGCAACAAAGCAAGCCTTAATAAATTTAAAAACATTGAAATACTACAAAGTAACTTCTCAGAGCACAATGTTATAAAATTAGAAATCAACAATGGGAAGATCAATGGAAAAACAACAAACACATGGAAACTGAATAACATTCTCCTTGAAAATGACTAGGTAAAAGAAGAAATAAACAATGAAATTTAAAACTTCCTTAAAACAAATGAGAATGAAAACACAACATACCAAAATCTTTAGGACACAGCAAAAGCAGGGGTCAGAGGACTATTTATAGAAATAAATTGATACACATCAAAAAAGAAGAAAAAGCCAAAATCAACACCTTAACCCAACATCTCCAACAATTAGAAAGACAACAGTCAAAAAAGCCTACAACAACGCAATGCAACACACTGCCATCAAGTTGGATCCTGCTCATAATGACCCCTCCTTGGGTTTCTGAGGCAGTATCACTAAGGCAGTACATTGCCCAACCTTCCTACTTGGGAGGGGCTGGTGAGTTAGAATGGAAAAACCCCTACAGTCACCAGAAGAAAAGAAATAATAAAGATTCGAGCAGAAATAAATGAAACAGAAAATAGAAAGACAATAGAAAAAATCAACAAAACTAGAAGTTGGTTTTGTGAAACGATTAATACCATTGACAAACAACTGGTGAATTTAACAAAGAAAAAGGAGAGAATACAATTAATACAAAGGAAAAACAAATTGGGCAACATCACAACACAGCCAACAGAAATTAAAAGGATAATATAAGGATGCTATGAAGAACTGTTGTTGTTGTTGTTGTTATGTGCCGTCGAGTCAGCCCCGACTCATCACGACCCCTCCTTGGGTTTCCGAGGCAGTATCACCATGGAACAAGGATTGCCCAACCTTCCTTCCGAGGAGTGGCTGGTGGGTTAGCAGTCAAGTGCTTCAGCCACTATGCTACCAGAGCTCCTATGAAGAACTATACTCCAACAAATTTGAAAATCTAGAAGATATGGACAGATTTCTAGAAACCTACTACTTACCTAAACTAACACAGACTGAGGAGGAAATTTTGAACAGACCCATAACAGAAGAAGAAATTGAACAGGTCATAAAAATATTACGAACAAATCAAAAGCCCT
>NW_006922079.1:1529748-1537976 GCF_000298275.1 Orycteropus afer afer | reverse complement strand
AGTTCTGGTAAGATGGTGAAATAGGGAGAAAGACTACACAGATTGTCTTCAACAAAGAAAAGGGATACCAATTAGCATAGTTACAAAAGATAATCCTGGAGCCCTGAACTTTGAGGGGAAGTGTATAGAAGTGGACTAAACTCCAACTAGTAGAAGAATTTGTATGAAACCACCAAAAAAGGAGACATACAGAGCTGCAATCTCACAGCAATCCTGATGGCACAGACAGCTTGGATATTGCTGAGTGGTGTTAGGACCTAAAAATTAACCTAAAAATCAGCCATGCTAGCCAGGGACTTCATGGTGGCTGGTGAATAAAAGGGGAAGCAGCAAAGAAGAAGGCAAGCTAAGCCATGGATTTTTGCCTGCCCAGAGAGTGCAGCTATTTTGAAAGTTTACAAGCAGTTTGAACATTTTTGATATTTAAAGCCACAGCATTCTCCCAGATTCCAGAGACTTAAGGATCGGCTCCACTTGCCAGGAACCAGGACATTAAGGATGCCAAAAACTGGAAAGATACTATATTCCCCTTGTTACTCTTTTACTGCACACCCTCTTGGTGAACAGAGGTGCAGCCATCCCTCACTCCCATCCACCTTCTGGGGTGGCAGGAATTCCATCCCAGTCTGTTTGCTGGGACTGAGCCAGGGTGCCCTACTCCACCTTGCCTAGATTTTTTTTTTTTAAGGTTTGTTTGGTTTTCTCTGCTTTGAAATTATTAGTAGTAGTATTGTCCTTTTTATTATTATTGTTTATTCTGCTCTTCCAAGGTTCTAGTTTCCAAATTTTTCTCTCTTCCCTGTTCCTGGTTCCAAATTTTCTTTCTCATTCATAACCCCATTTCTTGTTTTACTTTTTGCATTTTTCCAATGTTTTTCTTCATTATTCTCCAACTCTACCTTTTTTTTCTTATTGCCATCTCCCCAGATATTGCAAGTCTTTTTTCTTTTCTTTTTTTGGTGATTGTCCCTGTGTGTTTATGCAGTGTGTTTTTCTTCTGCTTGCTTTTACTTTTTTTATGGCTTTTTGACTGTTGTTTTTGTCTAACTGAGTGGAAGACAGCAACCATGCCCATACAACATAACCACACTCACAACTGCTGCAGCTCACTTACTGAGTGAGAGCCACTATTTCCTTCTCCAGCAACTGTCCAATGATAAATGGCCACAAAGAAGAGCCTGACTCTTCCTTACTGCTCTTCAAGAATAGTTAACAGAGATCTGAATACAACAATGTCACAATGTCTTGGAAACAACAGACAATCACAGTCCACACAAAGAAGCAAGTGGTAGAAACAAGGAAGCAGGATACAGACCCAAAACACATCCCTGAAAAAGAAACAGCATTGGAATTCCCAGATAAGGAATTAAAAAGAATTATATTCAGATATCTTCAAAGGATTGAGAGACAGATTAATGAAAACACTGACAAAACCCTAGAACAATTTTGGAAGAAAATATAAGAACAGAATGACAAAATAAATGAAAAATTAGAAATGATACAAAATCTACAGATAGAAATCCAGAAGAGTAATACTAACTTTTCAGAAATAGATAACACATTGAAAGGGCAAAAGAGTAGAATTGAGTTAATGGAAGACAGAATTAATGAGATGGAAGAAAAATACCTGAATACTTCTTTGCATGGGATCAATCAGAAAAAAAATATCCAAATGAAATTAAGAAAGCCTAAAGTTCATGTGGGAAGCCCTCAAGAGGAATAACCTATGTGTATTTGGTAGTCCAGAACAGGAAGAGAATAAGAAAACCACTGAGAAAATTGTCCAAGTTTTATTGGAAGAGAACTTCCCTGATATGATGAAGGATGAGAATATATCCATTCAGGAAGTCCAACAAACCCCAAACAGGATAGACCTCAAAAGAAAATCACCAAGATATATCATCAACAAATTCACCAAAACCAAAGACAAAGAATCCTGAAAGCAGCACAGGAAAAACAAAAAGTTACTTATAAAGGACAACCAATAAGAAAAAGTTCTAATTTCTCAGCAGAAACCATGTAAGTGAGAAGACAATGGGATGGTATATATAAAACTGAAAGAGAAAAATTTCCAACCAAGAATTATATACCTGGCAAAATTGTCCCTCAAATGGGATGGTGAAATTAGTAGATTTCCAGATAAGCAGAAATTAAAGGAATTTGTTCAAACCAGACCACCTTACAAGAGATGCTAAATGGAGTCCTTTGAATAAAGAACCAGTAACAGCAAACAACAACCAACCATTAATACACAAGATGACATAACCTTCAAACCAACACAGCTATGGACTTATCTAAAGTAAAATGAACTTACAAGATTGAAAACAGGGAACCAAAGACATCAATTGACAAATGAGGACAACTACAAACCAAAAAGTGGGAAAATACTGTGTAGTTATATGGTGAGAAAGTCAAGAGAGTTGCAAGATAGAATGGACTGTTCTAATCTCAGGGAGAAAATGATAAGTCACAAGGTAACCTCAAAGAAAAATGATGAACCTTCACATCACAATAAAAAAGAGAACAAGCACAAATACTGAGCAAATACTAAAACAATAGCAACAAAGGAAATGATAACATGATTCATAAACATAATGAGCTCAGCACAGAAAATTATATGGAACAAAGTAACCAGGAACACCATGAAAAAACACATAACAAAATGACAGCAACCAACTCATACTTGTCGATAATTAAACTGAATGTTAATGTATAATTTGAACCACTGGAGAGTTGCAGACTATAAGAAAACATAACCCATCAATATGCTGTCTGCAAGAGACACACCTTAGAGACAAAGAAAAAAATAGACTAAAAATCAAAGGTTGCAAAAAGATATATCAAGCAAATGGCAATCAAAAAAGAGCAGGAGTGGCAATATTAATTTCTGATGAAATTGACTTTAAGAAAAAAAAATACCATATGATACAAGGAAGGACATTATATAATAATGAAAGGATCAATTGAACAAGAAGATTTAAACATTATAAATATTTATGGACCCAATAAAAGAGCCTCAAAATACATATATCAGACTTTAAAAGAGTTGAAGAGGCAATCAAATGACTCCACAGTCATAGAGGGAGATATTAATACACCACTTTCAATGAAAGATAGAACAACTGGAAAGAAACTCAACAAAGATGCAGAAAAGCTAAACAATACAATCCACCAAGTTGACCTTGTAGACATCTATAGAGTACTTCACCCAACAACAGCAAAATATACATTCTTTTCCAGTGGACATGGAACATTCTCCAGGACAGACCATAAAGCAAGCCTTAATAAAATTAAAAACATTGAAATGCTGCTAAACATCTTCTCAGATCACAACGCTATCAAATTAGAAATCAACAATAGGAAGACTAATAGAAAATGAGCAAACACATGGAAACTGAATGACACGTTCCTTAAGAAAGACTGGGTAAGAGAAGAAATAAAAAATTAAATTCAAAAATTCCTTGAATCAAACGAGAATGAAAACACAGCATACCAAACTCCTTGGGACACAACAAAAGCAGTGATCAGAGGACAACATATAGAAATAAATATACACATCAAAAAAGAAGAAAGAGCTGAAATCAACACTTTAACCCAACATCTCCAACAATTAGAAAAAGAACAGCAAGAAAAGCCTACAGTCACCAGAAGAAAGGAAAGAATAAAGATTCAAGCAGAAATCAATGAAACAGAAAATAGAAATACACTAAAAAAAATCAACAAGACTAGATTTTTTTTGAAAAAATTAATAAAATTGACAAACCACTGGCATATTTAGCAAAGGAAAAGAGGGGCAGAACACAAATAACATGAATAAGAAATGAAATGGGTGATATCACAACAGAACCAACTGAAATAAAAAGGATAATATCAGGATACTATGAAGAAATGCACTCGAACAAGTTTGAAAATCTGAAAAAAACGGACAGATTTCTAGAAAGACACCACTTAACTAAACTAACACAGACTGATCTGGAAAACTTGAACAGATCCATAACAAAAGAAGAAATTGAACAAGTCATCAAAAAATTACCAACTAAAAAATGTTGGTAAAACTGGCCCAGACAGTTTCACTGGAGAATTCTACCGAATGTTCCGAGAAGAACTTGCACCAATCCTACTCGAACTATTCCAAAACATAGAAAAGGATGGAATCCTCCCTAATTCATTTTATGAAGCAAGCATAACCTTGATACTAAAACCAGGCAGAGCCATCACTCCAAAGGAAAACTACAGACCAATATCCCTCATGAATATAGATTAAAAAAATCTTCAACAAAATCCTAGCCAATAGACTCCAAGGATGGTTCAACATTAGAAAAACAATCAATGTCATGCACCACATAAATAAAACAAAGGAAAAGAACCACATGATCATATCCATTGATGCTGAAAAGGCTTTTGATAAAATCCAACACCCATTCCTGATCAAAACTCTCAGCAAAATAGGAATAGAAGGGACATTCCTCAACATAATAAAGGGCATATATGCAAAACCAACAGCCAACATTATTCTCAATGGAGAGAGACTGAAACCATTCCCTTTGTGAACAGGAAACAGACAAGGATATCTTCTGTCACCATTTGTATTCAACATTGTACTGGAAGTTCTAGCCAGGGCAATAAGGTAAGAAAGGGAAATCAAAGGCATCCAAAGTGGTAAGGAAAAAGTAAAACCACTCCTATTTGCTGATGATATGGTCCTATACCTAGAAAACCCAAGAGACTCAGTAAAAAATCTGCTGGAACTAATTGAGAAATTTAGCATCATGGCAAAACTACTTTCATAGTAATATTGCCTCAGAAACCCAAGGAGGGGTCACTATGAGTTGGATCTGATTTGATAGCAGTGAGTTTTGGCAGTGAGTGAGGCAGAATACAAGATCAACATCCAAAAATCAGTTGGATTCCTCTACACCAGCAAAGAGATTGCTGGAAAAGAAATAAGGAAACCAACACCATTTACAATAAAACCAAAAATCAAACCCACTGCCATGGAGTCATATCCAACACACAGCGACCCCTCCTTGGGTTTCCAAGGCAGTATAACTACGGAGGTAGATTGCCCAACCTTCCTAATGAGGAGTGGCTGGTGGGTTTGAACTGCCAGCCTTCTGGTTGGTAGTCAAATGCCTTAGGCACTATGCCACCAGAGCTCCCACTGTTTACAATAGCTACCAAAAAAATTTAATACTTGGGAATAAATCTTACCAGGGACACAAAAGACCTGTACAAAGAAAACTATAAAAGACTACTTCAAGAAACTGTAAGAGATCTACATAATGGAAGAACATACCATGCTCGTAGACAGGAAGATTGAACTTGGTGAAAATGTCAACTACCCAAAGCAATCTATACCTTCAATGCTATCCCAATCCAGATCCCATCAACATTCTTTAAGGATATAGAAAAACAGATCACTAACTTTATGTGGAAAGGAAAAAGACCTTGGATAAGCAAAGCACTATTGAAGAAGCAGAACAAAGTAGGAGGTCTCACACTGCTGGATTTCAAAGTCTACTATACAGCCACAATAATCAATATTGCCTGGTATTGGTATAATGAGACATATAAACCAATGAAATCGAATTGAGAACCCAGAAATCGAGCCATCGACCTATAGTCAGCTGATCATTGACAAAGGGCCAGAATCCATTCAATGGGGAAGAAAATGTTTGTTTAATAAATGGTTCTGACAAAGCTGGATATCCATTTGCAGAAAAAAGAAACTAGATCTATACATCACATCATACACAAAAACTAACTCCAGATGGATCAAACAGTTAAATGAGAAACCTAAAACTATAAAGTTCCTCAAATAAAAACTAGGGGCAAATTTTGGGGCCCTAATATATGGCATCAAGAGACGATCAATCATAACCCAAAATACACAAACAGCAGAAGAGAAACTAAATAAATGGGACCTTCTAAAAATTAAATTTTTTTGTGCTCCAAAAGAGTCAAAAAAGATCCTACAGATTGGGAAATAATACTTGGCAATGACATATCTGACAAGGGACTTATCTCTAGAATTTATAGAAAACTCCCACACATCAAGAGAAAAAGGACAAATAATCCAATTAGAAATTGGCAGAAGACATGAATAGACACTTCATCAAAGAGGATATTCAGGTGGCCAACAAGCATATGAAGAAATGTTCATGATCATTAGTCATTAGAGACATGCAAATCAAAACAATGAGAGACCAACTTGCCCCAGCATTAGTAGCACAATTCAACGAGAGAGAAAATAACAAATGCTGGAGAGGATGTGGAGAGATTGGGACTCTCATAAACTGCTGGTGGGACCATAAAATGGTACAACCACTGTGGAAAGCAGTATGGCAATTCCTTAAAAATCTGAAGCTAGATTCAAAATGGAGTCGTGCCAGAGAGTAGCACGCTTTTTTTTTCCCCCCCTCTGGCATCTAAGGACTTGGAAAACTAGCTACAACAGTTTGACTTAGGAACTTTGGTGCTCTGAACAGCTCACTAAATCAGAGTGCACCAAACACAGAAGAGCAGAATTAGAGGAAAGGCACAGGGAGATTATTTAAGAAAGAGCTACTGGCGGAGGATGGACAGGCACCCAAGAGAGACCATTGGAAACTTTCCTGGGGCAGTCACTGTCTGCAGGGCAAAGGCGGCCACCTGAGATCCCTGAGCCAAGAAGGAAGTCACCTTATAGCAGCAGACCAGCGACCACTCCAATATTCCAGTAGCCAGTGGCAGATATCTGCCTCCAGCAGCTGATTTTGTCAGTAATTTGGGTCATCTGGGTGTAGGCGGGCAGGGGCAACACTGCTGAGATTCAGGCGGAGAACTCACTGTTGCACCACAAAGGCTAGCTCCATCCCTTCCCAGTGGGTCACAGAGTGGGCTTGGATCACACTGGGAAACATCATGCTTTTCTTTGCCACAGATATTGGGACTGGAGGTTACTAGCAGGTACTCCTGCAACTCTAACACAGCTGAAATTGCATGCATCTTTGGCCCCGCAGGTGGGCGGTATCACAGACAAACTCCAGAGCCGGTCATTAGTGGTCCAGTGGGGTTGTGTCAGCACTGCAGGCATACGGGGCAGGGAGAGCGAAGAAAAGGCAGCTGAGTGCTGTCTGGGAATTTTGACTTGGAGCTGTTCTTTCGTGCTATGGGTCCATGGACGAAGTGTCTTTGAGTGTGCCTGAAATTGGCAGAAATTTGCGATGCTCTAACAATAGGTATCTTTCCCGAGGTTGAGCTGCGGTCTTGCAAATAAATACATCATCAATAATAGCCTGCTCAAAGCACTAGAAACTGACCCTTGCAACACCAAGCTTTCATTCTTCTGCTTCCACCTTCACCGCCAATAACTTCACTCATTCAACAGAAGAAACCATATTCAGCCAATTACCATAAAACATCACACTTCAAAACCCTCTTTACAGAAACACATATCCACTATACACACAGTGATTCCAGCATCACAAAGAAAACAGCAGAGCCACCCAACACACCTGAACCAATAATAAAATAAAACACACCAGCTTCACCTTTTCAAAATATTAAACCACAAAACCAAGACAAAATAAACCAACATGTAACCAGCAGCTAGAGACAACCTAAAGAGATGGTGCTCTACCAGATTCGAGGGGCTTAAGTAGAAGTTTTTGCTTTCCAGTAACCCCAAGAACTCTCCGGACCTGCACTACATGACTGAAAAGGTCCTAGTTTACACCTTCTTTTGTTTTCTTTTTTTTCTCTCGTGGTTAACCCTGTTCCTTGTTGGCTTTTTTTCTTTTCTTTTTTTTTTTTTGCGTGTGTGTGTGTGTGTTTTCTTTCTTCATTATTCTCCTTCTCTACCTTTTTTCTCTTAGTGATCTATCCTCAGATATTGCAGGTTTACATGTTTTCTTCTTCTTTTCACCACTTTTTCTTTCATTGGGTAACGGTTCCTGTGTGATTTCAGGGTGTATTTTTTGTGCGTGTCCTTTTAGTTTTTTCAATGATTATTCAATTGTAATTTTTGCCTAACTGAGCGGGAGACAACAGCAGTCCCAATAAGATACAAGTAAAACCACACCTCCTGCAACTTCACTTACTGAGCAAGAACCAGCACATCCTTCTCCACCAATGGGCCAATGATAAATAAACTACCAAGAAGAGCCTAAATCACCCTTGGCTGCTCTTCACAAACAGTTAACAGAGATCTAAATACAAGAACGCCATGATGCCTCAGAAACAACAGA
>NW_006922079.1:1519468-1522419 GCF_000298275.1 Orycteropus afer afer | reverse complement strand
ATTTAGTATTAATCTTCTGGATTTTCTATCTGTAGATTTAGAATCATTTCTAATTTTTCATTTATTTTGTCATTTTGTTCTTGTATTTTCTTCCAAATTTCTTCTAAGGTTTTTTCTGTGTTTTCTTTGGTCTGTATCTCAATCCTTTGAAAATACCTAAAAATAATTCTTTTAAATTCCTTATCAGAGAGTTCCAATACTGCTTCTTCCTCAGGGTTGTGTTCTGGGTTTATATCCTGCTCCTTTGTTTCTACCACTTTATCCTGCTTCTTTGAGTGGACTGTGATGGGCTTTTGTCTCTGAGGCATCATGGCATTGTTGTATTTAGATCTCTGTTAACTGTTTGTGAAGAGCAGTCGTGTGATCCCAGCTCTTCTTGGTGGTTTTTTATCATTGGCCCATTGGTGGAGATCGAGGTAATGGCTCTCGCTCAGTAAGTGAAGTTGCAGGAGGGGTGGGTGTAGTTGTGTCCTATGGGGACTCTTGTTGTCTTCCACTCAATTAGAAACAAATTACAATTGAAATGCCTTCAAACACTTGTCAGTCTTGCAGGTCCCGAGTGTCCTTCGGGTTGCTGGAAAGCAGAGCATGTTCTTAAGCCCCAGGGATCTGCGAGTGCTGTCTCTTTAAATATCCAAAATAGTCAAGCCACTTTTTAAACCTTCAAAATGGCAGCACCCTCTGGACCAGCAAAAGTTCACAGCTCAGCCCACCTTTCTCTTCACCTTCTGTTTGTTCCCCAGCCACCGGGCACAGTCTTCTGTGCAGTCCATGGCTAGCAGGGTGATTTTTAGGTTAATTCTTAAGTCCTACCAGCACTTGGGAATCTCCAAGCTGTCTGTGCCATCAGGATCACTCAGGATCGCTGTCACATTGCATCTCTGTGTGTCTACTTTTTTGGTATTTTCACGCAAATTCATCTGCTAGTCAGGATTTAATCCACTTCTATATCCTTCCCTTCAAGACTCCCATGTCCAGAATTATTTTCTGTGTCTGTTTTAATTAGTTTCTCTTTTCTTTGTTGAAGATGATCAGTGCAAGCCTTCCAAATAGTCTGCCATCTTGCCGGAACTCTACCCCACTTTCTTTGAAATATAGAACTGGAAAGAAACTCAACAAAGATGCAGAAGAGCTAAACAATAAAATCCACCACCTTGGCCTTATAGACGTATACAGAGCACTTCATCCAACAGCAGCACAATATACATTCTTCTCCAGTGCACATGAAATATTTTCAAGGATAGACAATATGTTAGGACATAAAGCAGGCCTTAATAAATTTAAGAGTATTGAAATACTGCAAAGAATCTTCTCAGACCATAATGCTATCAAATTAGAAATCAACAATAGGAAGATCAACAGGAAAAGAGTAAACACATGGAAACTGAACAACACCCTCTTTGAAAAGACTGGGTAAGAGAAGAAATTTGAAAATTCCTTGAATCAAATGAGAATGAAAACACAACATACCAAAATCTTTGGGACACAGCAAAAGCAGTGATCAGAGGCCAATTTTTAGCAATAAATACACACATCAAAAAAGAAGAGAGAGCAAAAATCAACACTTTAAATGATCATCTCAAACAATTAGAGAATGAACAGCAAGAAAAGCCCACAATCACCAGAAGAAAGGAAATAATCAAGATTCGAGCAGAAATCAATGAAACATGAAATAGTAGAGCAACAGAAAAAATCAACAAGACGAGAAGTTGGTTTTTTGAAAAGATCAATAAAATTGACAAACCACTGGCAAATATAACAAAGGAAAAGAAGGAGAGAATACAAATAACATGAATAAGAGATGAAATGGGTGGCATCACAGCAGAACCAACTGAAATAAAAAAGATAATATCAGTATACTATAAAGAACTGTACTCCAACACATTTGAAAATCTGGAGGAAACAGACAGTTTTCTAGAAACACACCACTTACCTAAACTAACACAGATTGATGTGAAAAAGTTGAACAGGCCCATCACAAAAGAAGAAATTGAACAAGTCATCAAAAAATTACCAACAAAAAAATTCCTGGCCCAGACAGTTTCACTGGAGAATTCTACAAAACATTCAGAGAAGAACTGATACCAATCCTACTCAAACTATTACAAAACATAGAAAAGGATGGAGTCCTCCCTAACTCATTTTATGATGCAAGCATAACCTTGGTACCAAAACCAGCACAGCCATCACTCAAAAGGAAAACTACAGACCAATATGCCTCATGAATATAGATGCAAAAATCTTCAACAAAATCCTAGCCAATTGACTGCAACCACATATCAAGAAAATCATCATGACCAAGTGGGGTTCATATCACTTATGCAGGGATGGTTCAACATTAGAAAAACAATCAACGTCATCCACCACGTAAATAAAACAAAGGAGAAGAATCACATGATCATACCAATTGATGCACAAAAGGCATTTGATAAAATCCAACACCCATTCCTAATCAAAACTCTCAGCAAAATAGGAATAGAAGGGACATTTCTCTATATAATAAAAGGCATTTATGCAAAACCAACAGCCGACATTATTCTCAATGGGGAGAGACTGAAACCATTCCTCTTGAGAACAGGAACCAGACAAGGATGCCCACTACCACCGCTTCTATTCAACATTGTACTGGAAGTCCTAGCCAGGGGCATAAGGCAAGAAAGGGAAAACAAAGGCATCCAAATTGGTAAAGAAGAAGTCAAACTATCCCTATTTTCTGATGATATGATCCTGTACCTAGAAAACCCATGAGACTCAGTCAAAAATCTGCTGCAACTAATTGAGAGATTTAGCATTGTGGCAGGAAATAAGATCAACATCCAAAAATCAGTTGGATTCCTCTACAGCAGCAAAGAGATTGCTGAAGAAGGAATAAAGAATTCAGTACCATTTACAATAGCTACCAAAAAAATTAAATACTTGGGAATAAATCTTACCAGGGACACAAAAGACCT
>NW_006922079.1:1502638-1518568 GCF_000298275.1 Orycteropus afer afer | reverse complement strand
TGGGCAGAAGACATGAATAGACACTTCACCAAGGAGGATATTCAAGGGGCCAACAAACATATGAAGCAATGCTCACAATCACTAGCTATTGGAGAGATGCAAATCAAAACAACAATGAGATACCATCTTGCTCCAGCACTAGTAGCAAAGTTCAATGAGACAGAAATAACAAAAGCTGGTCAGGATGTGGAGAGATTGAGACTCTCATACACTGCTGGTGGGACTGTAAAATGGTACAACCATGGAAAGCAGTATGGTGATTCCTTCAAAAGTTGGAATCAGAAATACCATTTGACGCAGCTATTCCATTACTAGGTATATACCCTAAAGAAGTGAAAGCCATGACAAGAACAGACATATGCACAGCCATGTTCATCGCAGCACTATTTACAATAGCCAAAAGATGGAAACAACCTAGGTGTCCATTAGCTGAGGAATGGATATCCAAACTATGATACATACACATAATGGAATACTATGCAACCCTGAACAATAATGTAGAATCTACAAAACACTGCATAACATGGATGAACTTGGAGGACAATATGCTGAGTGAAATAAGTCAATCACAAAAGGACAAATATTGTATTAGGCCATTATTGTAATAGTCAAGGAAACGTTTATCTATGGAAGGTCCAGGGGTGGGTCGGTAGGGGAGGGAATACTGTTAGACAGATAGAGATATGTTTTGACTTGGGTGAAGAAAAGGGCAATGTACCACATGTGAGTGATCAATATAGTGGCATCGAGGAAGAGAAAGACATAGAGAGGTACATGGGAGGTACAGACAACAAAGATGAACCCTTTTGCACATATAGTATGGCATGGTCCATGAGGGCAAACATGGGTATATGGGTGGATAGATGGGTGGACATGCTGAAATATTAGGTATGTATAGGAAGTGGAGAGTGCACCTAAGAATATGTATAGGTTTGGCAGACAGTGGTCCAACCACTTTATGTGTATGATCCAAATTCCGAGGTGTATATTTGGGCTGACAATGGGCAAGGTTGTAGTCACTGCTTGGTCACAGCCAGCTACCCAGAGGGACTGAGTAATTGAACCTGTAGGCTCAGGACCATGGTCACAGAGGACATCAAGCTCAATTGGCATAACATACTGCACAAAATATTGTTCCACATCCTACTGTGGCAAGTAGCGACTGAGATCTTAGAAGCTTGCAAGCTGCCATCTAGATGCAATTATGGGTCTCTCCTCGTCCAGAACCAAGAAGAATGAAGAACACCAAAAAATCATGGAAACAATTAGTCCTAGCAACTGGTACACCATCTGATCTGCAACCTATATGACTATGAAACCACAAGAAACAGATGGGGCTCAGCTACTACTGTCAACCACTTGGAATAGGATCTTTGTAGAAGATCCTGGATAGATGGGGATAGCAATGTGGAACAAAACTCAAAATCCTTTGGGGAAAAAAAAAAAAAGGGAGCAGGTTTGCTGGCCCGATGGAGCCTGCTGGAACCACTGAGACCATGGCCCCTAGCTGCCTTTCAGGTCTGGAATTGAACGCACAGCTGTGGCTTCCAGCCAAACAATAGACAGCATATCTGTTGAGCATTTACCTGAGGTAGATACACTCCTTGGAGAGAACAAGCATGAGAGAAAGAAGGGCTGCTCAGCATGGGGAGACAGCTCAGGGGGTAGGAGTGCATGGAGGGATGGACACAGGGAAGAGGTAGCTATCGGGAGGAAGTGGGAGAGGAGATGTTGCATTGTGCTAAATTGTGGTCAATGTCATGAGACAAAGTGTATGTGATCTGCTGTATGGAAAGTGTATTTGCTCTGTAAATTTTCACCCAAATGACCATAATAAATAAATAAATAAAATATATGAAGCTACAAATACCATATGACCATTTCTAGGTATATATCCTAAAGAAGTGAGAGCCAGGACAAGAACGGATACATGCACACCCATGTTCTTCACAGCACTATTTTCAATAGCAAAAAGATGGAAACAACCTAGGTGTCCATTAACTAAAGAATGGATAAGCAAACTGTGGTACTTACAAACAATGGAATACTATGCAACCCTAAAGAATAACGTAGAATCTGCAAAATATGATATAATGTGGATGAACTTGGAGTACATTATGCTGGGTGAGATAAGTCAATCACAGGAGGACAAATATTGTATTAGTCCATTATTATACAAAGTCAAGGAAAGGTTTATATATGGAAAGAAATTTTCTTTGTTGGTTACCAGGGGTGAAAGGGTGGGGGAGGGAGCACTGTTAGATAGGTAGAAATAAATATTGATTTGGGTGAAGGGAAGGGCAATGTACCAATGTGAGTGATGCACACAGTGGCATTGAAGAAGAGGAAGACAGAGAGGTGCATGGGAAGTATACGCAACAAAGATTAACCCTTTTGAACCTACAATATTGCATTGGCAAACACTGATATACAGGTGGATAGATGGGTAGACAAGCTTAACTATTAGGTAAGTCTATGCAGGGGGGAGTGTGCCCAAGACCATGTATAGGGTTGGTAGACAATGTTGCTACAAGTGTATTGTTATGTTCTGTAAGAATTCCCAAATATGTAGTAGAACTGACAAGGGATAAGTTTGTAGTCACTTCTTGGCCACAGCCAGCTACCCAGAGGGAGCGAGTAGTTGGACCTGTGGGCTCTGAACCATAGTCACAGGGGACATCAAGCTCAATTGGCATAGCATACTACACAAAACATTGTTCCCCATCCTACTTTGGTGTGTAGTGACTGGGATCTTAAAAGCTTACAAGCAGCCATCTAGATGCAACAATGCCTCTCTCCTCGTCCAGAGCAAAGAAGAATGAAGAAAACCAAATACTTATGGAAACAATTAGCTCAAACAATTGGTACACCATGCAATCCTCAGTCTATATGACTATGAGACCAGAAGAACTAGATGGTACCCAGCTATCACTATCAAACACTCAGAGGGGGATCTATGTAGGAGATCCTGAATAGAGTAGGAGAAAAATGTGGAACCTTTTGCTGTCTGACAGAGCTTGATGGAACCACTGAGACTATGGCCCCTAGCTGCCCTTCAGATCTGGAATTGAACCCACTCTTGTAGCTTCCAGCCAAACAAAAGACATATGAGGTGAACATTTACACTAGGTAGATACACTCCTTGGAGAGAACAATCATGGGAGAATAGAAGGGCTGTGTATGCACAGGGAGACAACTCATGGAGCAGGAGTGCGTTACAGGATGGGCACAGGGAAGAGGTAACTATTGGGAGGAAGAGGGAGTGAAGCTGTTGCATTGTAGTAAATTGCAGTCAATATCATGAGACAAAGTATATGTGAACTGCTGAATGGAAAGTGAATTTGCTCTGTAAACTTTCACCCACATTATAATAAAGAGAAAAAAGAAGAAATCTACATACATGGAAGAACATGTTATGCTCGTGGATTGGAAGACTGAACATTGTGAAAATGTCAATACTACCCAAAGCAATCTACACATTCAATGCAATCCCAATCCAGATCACATCAACATTCTTTAAGGATATGGAAAAACCAATCACTAATTTTGAACGGAAAGGAAAGAGACCTCAGACAAGCAAAGCACTATTGAAGAAGAAGAGCATAACTGGAGGTCTCACACTCCCAGATATCAGAACCTACTATAAAGCCACAGTAGTCAGAACAGCCTGGTATTGGTACAACAATGGACACATAGACCAGTGGAACAGAATTGAGGACCCAGAAATAGATTCATCGACCTATGGTCAGGTGATTTTTGACAAAGGGCTGAAATCCATTACATTGAGAAGAGATGGTCTCTTTAACAAATGGTGCTGGCAAAACTGGATATCCATTTGCAGAAAAATTAAACAAGATCTGTATCTTACACCATGCACAAAAACTAACTCTAGATGGATCAAAAACTTAAATGTGAAACCTAAAACTATAAAGTTCCTCAAGGAAAAAAATAGAGATAAATTTAGAGGCCCTAATTTATGACACAAATAAACTGTCAAGCATAACCCAAAATGCACAAGCAACAGAAGATAAACTAGATGAATGGGACCTTCTATAAATTAAAATTTTTTTTTTCACTATCAGAACATCACGTAAGTTTATTTCAGATATAACAGCAATGTTAAAATTGATAAGTTTAATTTTTAACTGCACCTAGTAAACTTATCCATTTAAGTATTTTTAAAGTTATTCCCTCCAAAAAACTGAGGGAGTACTCTATTCCACCACCAAACACCATGGTTTCCCAATCATCGTTTTTTGTTTTTTTTTTTCAACTGGAGGACTTTCAACTGATGAGTACACTGCTTTGGGGGATATTTCAGAACTTCTTTCCCCAAATGAAAAGTAATCTGAACAAATTATATATTGCATAGATTTCTCTGCAGATTCTTTTTAAAAAAAAAAAAAGAACCTAAATGCAATACCACACAGTATAATTTTTACCTATTTGCCCCACAGTAAAAACTGTCTTGAAAAATATGATGGGCATACTCTAATATTTAATTATTAATTATTGTCTTACCTCAACAAGATAATTTCCATATTATCAAAATAACTCAAACTTTCAGTATTTACTGACTCACAGGCCCAGCTTCTACTTCCTCCATATGTTCCTCATCCTCCATAAGTGGATGAAATTATTTAATACAAGTTTTAATGCAGGAGAATTAACCATTTGCAAACATTTACAATTTAGGTTAAGTCATTGACTGGTGTGGAAAACCAAATTCTATAAGGATAGTGAGCCTACAACCTCAAATCAAAATGTAGTATTTTTTTTCCTTCTTAAATAACATGTACTTAATTGTCATGAGGCAGCTATTCTGTTTTCAATAACCACATTTAGGGATACATTCATAGGACTGATTAGATAGTCCAGCAAAAATGGTTATAGAAATAGAGGCAGTGTTATCTCAGAAAACTCATTTACAAATCAAAATCTATTCTGATACTTGGAAGTTTAGAAAAAGACTGAATTCTTCAAACTAATTATGTTTTCTGTAACTCAAACACTCTTCTCTTGACAAGACCAAGCAGAAGCTTATCCGTGAAACTTAAAGGTGCTCAATGTTAAACCTTTCTTCTAAGACTCTTAACTGCTTAAGAAATCAATAATCAAGAAACCAGTGTGGTCTTTCCACATTTTTACTATCTTAAGATTAGACTCCTATATACTCATTTATCAACTATCTTCTTTTTCTTTATTATTCTTGGCACTCAGTAAGACTGTTGAAGTCTATTGTATTTTCACATTCTTCAAAAAGAATTTAAGATTATAAAATGTGCATAAACATTGTGTCAAATCTTTTTGTCATTTAATGTTTGGAGAGATGAGACTTTTATACCATAATTTTACATAGGAAGATAAATATTATGAACAATCCTCCTTTTAAAGTCTAATGACAGAAAATTCAAGCTCTGTGCATGGTTTTAAAGTCTAATAAGAACATTTCTTGGACTGTCAGTATTGGCAATGTAAAATATTTAAAATATTGGAGATTGGACTATGAAAACTTCAGCTGTCTCCCATGTCACAATAAGGTACCAACTCGTCAAAGCCACTTCCTGTATACCAGAAAATGATCTGGCACAAACCAGTCTGGTCAGTAGATCAGGTCATAGTGACATTTACAGTAATACTTCTAGACTTCTACTTTTGCAAGAATAGAAGCATTGTGTTTAAGTAGCTGCATCCTTCTCCAAATCCTTAAACTCAACATTGTAGGCACCGAGTGTAAGCAAATCTGGGATGTTCTCCAAAAGATCAGCAATAGCACAGCTATATTATTTTCAAAAATACTGTCTAGATAGTCTTTCCTATATAATCAAATGGTCAGTGGCCACAGGTTTAGCAGTCTGCACTTTCCAACAGTCAACGCATTTATTGTGCCACAAGTTCACCAAAGTTTCCTTTCAGGTACTTTTTAATATGTCAGGAGAAAACACCTGCTTCAGGTTTATTTAAGGGTATTGACCTACGGAACATCAAGTCCATTTTTAAGGTTGGAGAAACTATTGTTGTGTTTACTGAAGAAAAAGGGCCAGAGAAAGAAGTAAATCACAACAAACCTCTTTAGGTCAGTTAAAGGCCATATCTCTAGCTAGGATATTAAAACAAAAAAAAACAAAAAAAAAAAAAAACACCTCACCAGCCCACACGCTAATAGTTAATGCCACTAGTAACAATCAGTAGCAGGAAAAATAAACCTGCTAACAACTGGCCCACTCATTAGCAAGAAGCAATTTGACTCAAATACTGAGACCAAAATATGTAACACTATCTATCCAAACTGCCCCACCCAACTTCAACCACCAACAGAAAGAGAGGAAATAATTGCTGAAAACAACAAAACAAAATATGCTTAGTATATCTCACAAGGAAAACAATGGTCCAACTCTAGAGATAATGCTCAGAAGGACTAAAGGTGGAGTGAAGGCAGTGTCTAGGGATTAGCATCCCACAAATAGTCTTTACAAACCCAAAGTACCAAAAACACACTAAACTTGTCTGAATTAAACAACAAGATATTGCTGCTGCTGCTTTTTGTCTTTTGAAATATATGCTATTTTGTAGGCTCTGCCCTTCAATGTGAAAGCAGGACATTAAAAAAATCAGCTAAAAAATCTGAAATTATTTAACACCCAAAATTTTGGGACCATTTAGCTGTGAAACTAAACATCTGTACTTTTTTCTTCCTTCAATCAAACCATTTCACAAAAATAAGAAAATTAAAACAATCTATACATGATTTTCAAAGTCCTTGGAAGTATTTAGAGGAAAAGGGAAAGAAAGAAAGAGAAACAATGGGGAGGATAGGAAACCTTTGAAAGAAAAAGGGGGTAAATCAATGGGCTTCTTTTTATTTGGCGACAAGCAAGTACAAGAAAGTTCATTAGTAATTTGTTCAGTTATCTATCTTCTGCACATATGCCTTCTGGCTAGAAAGGACTTTGAGGTTTTTCTGTAGCACGTGAGCATCTGTGGGTTCTATCCTCTTATAGTAGTTCTTCTTTGTCTCAATAATCTCAAAGCCAAACTTCCAGTAGAAGTCAATTGCTGACTCATTGCTGATCTGAACATGCAGATAGATGTCGTCAAAAGTGCCATCTTTTTCACAGATGTTTAAGACATGATTTAACATTTTAGGTCCTATTCCTAGCCTTCGATAAGGTGCAAGACATCCTAGTGTCATGATGTAAAGTCTCTTCTGATTCTGTAAATGATCCACCCTACAGCATACCACACCTACTGCAATATCATTGAAATATGCAAGCTTTGCTAGCTCGCCAACCTCCAGCACATCCTTGTAGAACTTGCCATTGTAGCTGACTGGAAAGATGACCTGGTTTAATCTGTTCAATTGTTTAATATTGTATGGTGTCACATCTCCCAGCTCGATCAGGCCTTTCATCTTACCCACCTGCTGAGGCCGTCGTTACCACCGATATCAATGCTGCAGTCGTCGTCACCGCGGTGAGCTCTCTGCGTCCTCAGCTCGGCCACTCAACCCTACCAGTCCGCCTCCTCCCCTGGAGCAGGGAGCTTAAGCGGGTGATGGAGGCCCCGGGAGAGTCGGGGGCGCCCGCTGCATCTCCCGAGGGCAAAGGGGGTGTCTCCCACCACCGCACTAGTGCAGCTGCTTCTCCACACGTGTACAAGGAGCGCTGGGCTCCCGCCCGCTGCTCCTTAAAAATTAAATCTTTATGTGCTTCCAAAGACTTCTCCAATAGAGTCAAAGGAGAACCTACAGATTGGAGAAAAATATTCCGCAACAACGTATCTGACAAGGGATTTATCTCTAGAATTTATAGAAACTCCCAACATCTCAACAAGAAAAAGACACTCCAAAAATGAGTAAAAGACATGAATAGACACTTCACCAAACAGAATATTCAGGTGGCCAACAAACACATGAGGAATGTTCATGAATGCCATTACGCATGCAATGCTCTGCCATCGAGTCATATCAGAATCATAGTGAACATTCCGTAGGTTTCTGAGACAGTATCACTACAAAGTAGATTGCCCAATCTTCCTTCTAAGGAGTGGCTGGTGAGTTTGAGTATCCCTACGGAAGAAGCTCTGGTAGCATAGTGCCTAAGGCACTTGACTGCTAACCAGAAGACTGGCAGTTCAAACCCACCAGCCACTCCTTGGAAGGAAGATGGGGCAATCTACTGCAGTAGTGATACTGCCTCGGAAACCCAAGGAGGGGTCGCTATGAGTTGGGTCTGACTTCAGGGAAAACAACAACAACAACAACATCACTATGGAAGTAGATTGCCCCATCTTCCTTCCGAGTCATTAGGCATTAGAGAGATGCAAATCAAAACAACAATGAAATACCATCTGGCCCCAGCACTAATAGCAAAGTTAAACAGGACAGAAAATAACAAATGCAGGCAAGGATGTGGAGAGATTGGGACTCTAATACACTGCTGTGGGACTGTAAAATGATACAACCTCTGTGGAAAGCAGTGTGGTGGTTCCTTAAAAAGCTGGAATTAGAAATACCATTTGATCCAGCAATCCCATTACTAGGTATATATCCTAAAGAAGTGAGACCCAGGAGAAGAACATATATACGCACACTCATGCTCATTGCAGCACTATTTACAGTAGCAAAAAGATGGAAGCAACTTACATGCCCAACAAAAGAAGGGATAACCAAACTATAGTACATACACACAATTGAATACTTTGCAACACTAAAGAATAATATAGAATTTGCAAAATACCACATAACATGGATGAAATTAGAAGACGTTATGCTGAGTGAAGTAAGTTGATCACAGAAGGACAAATATTATATTAGTTCATTATTATAAACTGTCAAGGAAAAGTTTATATATGGGAGGAAACTTTCTTTGTTGGTTACCACTGGTGGGAGGGAAGAGGAGGTGAGGGAACACTGAAAAAAATTTTTTTAAATAAAAAATAGAATGGTTGATGAACAAATGGATAAATAACCCAGCCTGATTGTCTCCTATAGGTCAGCAAGAAACACCTTTAAAAGCTGTAGGGAAGGGGCTGTCAATTCAACTTTATATAC
Source organism: Orycteropus afer afer (assembly GCF_000298275.1). NCBI lineage: Eukaryota > Metazoa > Chordata > Mammalia > Tubulidentata > Orycteropodidae > Orycteropus > Orycteropus afer. The sequence continues at coordinate 1,509,516 of NW_006922079.1, read as the reverse complement.
ATTGTCCATCTGAGACTTTCATCTGGGAAGAAAGTTTATGGCTTCACTCAGATTCTCAAATGAGCTTATCATCCCACACAAGGATAGTTAACAAAAAAAAAGCCACGAGTCTCAATCTTAGGCTCCCCTCCTAAACTGATGTCTGTCTGCTGTCATACCTTTCTGGTTTGTTTGTTTTCTCTCTTTCTTTCATTAATTTTACTAGTTTTCCTAAAATGCAGGGGTTTCTTAAGTTTTTACTTGTGTGGTTAAAGAAGAGTCAATAGATGGGAGAGGTCTGACGCTCTTTCCACATGTCCCATTAGCCTTCTCAGAGTACAAGGTAAATAAGCCTCATTAAGCAAGTACATCCTCTATATCACAACAATCCAATTAGTAACTGATCATGGGAGTAGTATAAGACCAGGCAGCATTTTGTTCCATTGCATGGGGTCTTGGCAGCTAACAACAAGAAGAAACAAGTAAATAGCCTGTAGATTTTAACTACAATGAGTATCCTATGTTTAGATGCTTTTGTTGTTATTGTTGTCGTTAGCTACCATTTAATTGGCCCCAACTTGCAGCACAATATAATGAAACACAGCCCAGTCATGTACCATCCCTAGGATTAGTTGTGATCCATAGAGTTTTCATTGGTTGATTTTCAGAAGTAGATTTCCAGTCCTTCTTCCTAATCATTCTGAGTTGGAAAGCTCCGCTGAAACCTACTCAGCAACATAGCAACACAAACCTCCACTGTCATACAGGTGGTGTTTAAACGTGAGGTGTATTCCCAAGGAATTAAACCTGGATCTCTTGCATAGAAGGCAAGAATTCTATCACTGAACCACCACCACTGCCGGCTAGGTGCCTTTGTTGTTGTTGTTATGTGTCGTCAAGTTGGCCCCAACTCATAGGGACCCCTCCTTGGGTTTCCAAGGCGGTATCAGTACAGAAGTAGATTGCCAAACCTTCCTTCTGAGGAGTGGCTGGTGGGTTTGAACTGCCAGCCTTCTGGTTAGCAGTCAAGTGCCTTAGGCACTATGCTTAGACTCTGTAAATAAATCCTGCCAGATTGGTGAAAGGCTAAAATTAGGGTTGTTGCTAGAATCTTTTTAAAATAAGCCTTTCCCCAAAACCCTCAGAAGGAACTTTACCTACACTATCCCTGGTCTCTGAAGACCTTCAGGAACAGACAGCTTACAGCCATTTCTTCTCAACTGGAATTCAGATTGATGGCTTTATTCCAAATGTTCTCTTGAATAAAAAGCTTTTAAGGTTTATTTTTGTAGAAAGAGTTTTCTGAACTAAACCGATTTAGGTTAAAACCCCATTTAAGACTGTCACAAATGTATTATGAGCAAGTTTTAATACATCTATACAATTACACTAAGGTAAAGAAATTTAGACTTGTTTAATTTAATCCAGTATTTGTCCCACAGCATTCCAAGGTCTTGAAGGAGTTTATTTAAGCAATCCTTGTTCTTAAAGCCAAAGCATAAGTAGATTAAAATTCTTTACTATATTGGGGAAATTTTAACATGTCCTCTTTTCTGTTGGCACTCTTTCCAAAAGGATAACCATGAATAAAACTGTGTGTATTTTACAAACTAACAAAATAATCTGCCTAACACTATTCTAGTGTATGGACGTATGGATATGTGGGCCTTAGGAGAACCAACAGTGCATTTCAACATAACAACTGGGAAGAAAGTATCATGTTCCTTCAACAAAGAAATATTTTTATTTGGTTTTGAACAGTGTTTACAGATTACATTTACAAAATATTTCAAATAACATTTTCTTATAAAGGAAGAAATACATTTCCATTGTTTTTCTTTAAAAACTCAGGAAGCATCAAATACAAAAATTACCCTTAATCCTGCCATATAGAGACAACACACAAGTTATTAAGACCTGAAAAAAGAATCACATAATTATTAACAGTTAGTACAAGAGGCAGGGGAGAAATCTTTAAAAAGAATATTTGAAGAAGGTACACTTAAAACTTAACAAAAATAATAACATACATTATTTTTAAAAAACTCTGCTAGATAGTTATCATTTCCATTCTGTGAATGAGAAGTTTTTATGAGTAATTTTTTGCCAAAATCTACTAATTTTCCAGTATAATTACACTTTATTAAAAAAAAAAAAAAAAAAAAAAAACTTCACTGCTACCAAGTCAGTTCCGACTCATAGCAACCCCTTCTTGGGTTTCTGAAGCAGTATCTCTACAGAAGCAGATTGCCCGGTTGTCCTTCAAAGAGTGGCTGGTGGGTTTGAATCACCAGCTTTCTGGTTAGCAGTCAAATGTCTTAGAACCTATGCCACCTGAGCTCCCATTACATGGTATATGAGTGATTAAAATAATAGCAATAACAATGATTAGCATTTAATAAGCCTCTACCATTTGTCACCACCACCAATCTGTCACTTTGGGATACTGTGGTGGCTCACGTGTTGTTATGAACTGTAAGTTATGCCATCACTGTTTCAAATACCAACAAGGTCATCCATGTAGGACAGGTTTCAGCAGAGCTTCCAGACTAAGACAGACTAGGAAGAAGAAACTTGAAATCTATTTCCAAATATTAACCAAAGAGAGCTCTGTGGATTACAACAGGATATTGTCCGTTATAGTATTGGGAGATAATCTCCATAGATTAGAAGGTACTGAAAATACAGAGTGGTCACAATAATAGATTTGAGCATACTAAGGATTGTGAAGATGGTACAGGACCAGTGGTGACACTAGGATTGGTGTCAGTACAGAAACTCATGATGTTGTTGAAGGATATTTGCAGTCTCAAAATATCTTCCTCTTTAATAATTGCACTGCATGGTGGAGAAACTCAGCAGATACAACCTTTAGTGAAGTGATTAAGATTAATTTCATGAGGAGTGAGACATACTGACTGACATGATGAATCCTCTGAGTTGGTGCATTGCACTGAGAAAAGGCACCACATCCCTTTTGTAGTAGTCTTGGTAACAATAGATAACTGTACTCTAATCATGAGAAAACATCAGACATTCAATTTGTCTCTTGACAAATCAAGAGACATTCTATTTTTTAAAAAATCTGACAAATGGAACACTCTTTAGAAGCAATGTGGACAAGACTTTGAGTCACTTACTTTGGACACATCATCAGGAAAGACCAATCCCTAGAAAAGACATCATAATATGTAATACAAAAGATCATGGAAAATGAAGAAAACCCTCAGTGAGACGGATTGACACAATAGCTAAAACAATGGACTCAAACATACCAACAACCATGAAGATGGCACAGTACCAGAAAACAAATTTTGTTCTGTTATACCTAGCATAGCCATGAGTCAGAGCCAATTCAATGGCAACTAACTACAACTCTTTAAAACCACACCAAGGTCATGAAAGACTATGAAAAACTGAGGAATTGTCCCAGATTAGATGAGATTAAAGACATATGACAGCAAAATGCAACGTGGGGTCTTGGATTGGATCTAGAACAGAAAAAAAAGATATTTGTAGAAAAACTAGTGAAATTCAAATAAGGTCTAGTTTATTTTATATAATCATATCAGTGTTAATTTCCTGAATTTGATCATTTTATATGGTTATGGAGTATCTTAGAGTTAGGGGAAGCTGGGTGAGGGGGGTAGACAGAAACTCTCAGTACTATTTTTACAAACTTTCTGCAAGTCTAAAATTATTTAAATATAAAAAACATAAAGAAGCAAGAGACAGACTTGAGTTCTAAATCAAAAGTCCCAAGGGCAGATGGTCTCACATTGCTGCCACTGATTTGGGATCTAGCTGCTTCTCATAAGGGTAACCTTGTATAGCAGCTCCCAGGAGAACTGTAGTAGGGCTTTTCTTATTTTGTAATCACTAACAATTGTGCAGAAGAGTAATGAGCCAATTATTAAAAATAAAATAACTGGTGCTTGCTCACCCAGAGCTGGCATATGACTTAAGCAGAGAATTAAATTAAAGATTTTCAAAGACATGTGCCTAAAATGTGTTTATAATTCATGATTTGAATAATACTCTCATGATCATTTTGCGGTTGGGGTGCAACACCTTCAGCCAATCACAAGCAGATTCATGAAGCCACTTGTTCCCTATGAACCTATGGCAGAGCACAATGGTTATATCTAGAAAGTATGTTACTTCCAAAAGTCCTGATGAGCCAGACACTCTCAGTTTCTTCTCCCCAAAGCACGCATCACAAAAATTCCGTCTTCTCCCTTGCACAGGTTGGAGGGAAGGGGGAAGAGAGTAGAAATTCCGGTTTAGGGAATTCTGGGAGAAGAGGGAAAATAGTGTCTCTGTAGTTTATATCTCAAAATCTATCAAATATATATGAATTAATAACATGGCCACAAATTCATTATGATTTCACTATATAAATACTATTCAGAGGCAATATTTGTTTCTGGAGTCCCTAGATAGTACAAATGGTTAACACGCTCAGTTGCTATAGTTAACATCCTCAGCTGCTAACTCAAAGGTTGAAAGTCCTAATCCAACCAGAAGCACCTTAGAGGAAAGGCCTGGCAATCTACTTCCAAAAAATCAGCATTGAAAACTACATATATGAAAACTACTATATATGGCCTTTCTGTAGTTTTGTTAAGATGATTTCCTGGGCTACAATGTTGCAAAGAGATTCGTTAGTTTACTATGCAAATAAGGTATATAAAACTCCTTCAGGGACTGGTCAATTACTATGCAATTTAAGGGACTCTGGCCTACCTAGGGGATTGGTCAGTTTTGCCACCCTATTACGCTTAAAAGAGCCAGTCCCACAAAGATTGGGAGGGACTTCATTATCACCAAGAAGAACACTCAGAAGCAGAAGAGTTTGTTGAACCTGGGGTCCCTGAGCTAAGAACTTCCTAGACCTAGGAGAGAAAGTTGTAGCACTGGAGACAGCACAAGAAAGCACAAGCAGCAAGAACCAGGAGACCAGTACAAGGCAACTGCAGTGGGCTTCCCAGCCCACAGAACGAGGCAACTACAGTTGCCTCACTGACCTATGGAGCAAGAGAGCTGAGCAACTAGGACTTGGTGGTGGTATAAGTTGCCTCTGGGCCTGTGTTGGCAGAGTTAAAGAGCTATAACCTTTGCTCAAGCATGGCAGAGGCTGGCAACATGGCCCAGCCTGTGCAGCAGCAGAAGCTGGAGCTAAGGGCCTACCTACAGGCATGAATGAGAAGTTGCTGAGAGCTGACTTGGTTGGAAATTGCCCTGGTTGATGAACTTTATCCTGTCTCCTAAGTTGTATCCTGTTATCAAGAAGTTGATCCCAATTCTAAATTACAACCTGTTACTTCCCTAATAAACCACATGTTTTGGTTACCTGGTGCCGCTGTGACAGGAATATACCCCAAATGAGATGGCTTGAATAAACAGGAGTTTATTCTCTTATGGTTTTGGAGGATAGAAATCCAAGTTTAAAATGCCAGGCTCTAGGGCCTGGGTGAAAGTCCCTCAACCTTGGGCTTCAGCGCTGCCTCTTGTTCTAGGCCCACTGAAGCTAGAGCCATCTCTTCACTCAGGCAGCTGCTGGCTACTAAGGCTGAGAAACCCAAGGTTGACAAGTGAAAAGTCACAGTCCCAATATTACCAAACCACATGGCAGGCCATTGATTCAAGTCCATTAAAAGTCCCAAGATCAGCAGACAACATGGCAGGCTGCTGAATGAAGACTTGGCTACATGCAAGTTCAAAGCATGCCAAAAAACTAGAGACTTTCCTCAAAGCCGCTTCTTATGTACTGGAAGAAGACCACTTCTTTAAAGCAGCAACTCAGCTGCTCAAGTAGATTCCACCATGGAATAGATTGCCAATCTCACCATGGGGAATAACTACATCCCATTGCCCAGACACTCAACCAGGCCCAGCCAAGTTGACAAGAACCTTAACCACCACACCCCATAATAGTAACTTGGTCTATGAGTTCTGTGTGACCATTGCAATGGATTATTTAACCCAGTAGAGAAGTAGAGAATGCTCTGGAACAAGGGATGGCTGGTGTCAGAATTGATAAAAAGTCAGAGAATAGAGGTATGTCTGACCTCCGTCTCATAGGAATCAGGTTTGTGATGATCTTGATTCTCCTCTTTCCCCAGAAAGTTAGACAAGGCCTGATGCCACCACAATGCGTAAACCCTGTGGAGCACATGTTTACTCTGACACACACAGTGCCACCATGAGTCACAGTCAATTTTGTGGCAACTGACTTTTTATTCATTTCCTAGAGCAGTGGTAACAAATAACCACAAACATCCTGGTTTAAAGCAACATAAATTCATTGTCTCAAAGTTCTGGAGGCTATTCTTGTTGATAGATGCTGTTGATTTGCCTCCAACTCACAGTGATCCTATGTACAACAGAACAAAACATTGCCCAGTTCAGTGCCATCCTAAGAATCATTGTTATGCTTAAGCCCATCGTTGCAGCCACTGTGTCAATTCATCTCTTTGAGGGTCTTCCCTTCTTTTGCTGACCCTCTACTTTCCAAGCATGATATCCTTTTCCAAGAACTGGTTCCTTCTGACAATGTGACCTAAGTACATGAAACAAAGTCTGGCCATTCTCACTTCTAAGGAGCATTCCGGTTACACCTCTTCCAAGTCAGATTTGTTCATTCCTCTGACAGTTCGTTGTCTCCACAATATTCTTTGTCAACACAACAATTCAAGTGCATCAATTCTTCTGTGATCTTTCTTATTTATTCTCCAGCTTTCACATGCATATGAAGCTATTGAAAAGACAATAGCTTGGGTCAGGGGCACCTTAGTCTTCAAAGTAATAACTTTGCTCTTTAACACTCCAATAGGTCTTTTGTTGCAGATTTGCTCAATGCAATATAACATTTGATTTCTTTTTTTTTTTTTTTTTTT
>NW_006922079.1:1493818-1496060 GCF_000298275.1 Orycteropus afer afer | reverse complement strand
TTTTTTTTGGTATTTTCACGCAAATTCTTCTGCTAGTTGGGGTTTAGTCCAAATCTGCATCCTTTCCTTCAAGGCTCAGGGGTCCAAGATTATTTTCTGTGTCTGTGTTAATTGGTTTCCCTTTTCTTTGTTGAAGACGGTCTGTGCAATCCTTCTGCCTAGTCCGCCATCTTGCCCCGCTAGAACATTTGATTTCTTGACTGCCGCTTCAATGAATGTTGATTGTAGATCCAAGTAAAGTGAATCCCTGACAACCTTAATCTTTTCTCCATTTATCATAATGTTGCTTATTGGTCAAGTTGTGAGGATTTTTATTTTCTTTAGGTTGAGGTACTGAAGGCTGTAGCCTTTGTACTTCATCAGTAAATGCTTCAAGTCTTCTTCACTTTCAGCAAGCAATATTGTGTCATCTGCATATCACAGGTTGTTAAGGAATTTTCTCATTAAGTCCTGCTTCTTGGATTATTTACTCAGCATACAAATTGAATAACTATGGTGAAATGGTGCACACCCTTCCTGATTTTAAACTAGACAGAATCCTGTTTGAATCACTGTCTCTTGGTCTATGTACAAGTTCCATATGAGCACAATTAAGTGTTCTGGAATTCTTATTCTTTGCACTGCTACCCATAATTTGTTATGACCCACACAGTTGAATGCCTTTGCATAGTCAATAAAACAATCTCACAGTTCTGGAGGCTAAAAATCTTAAATCAAGGTGTCAGCCAAGGCATACTATTTCTGAAGGCTCTAGGGAGGGATCCTTCCTTGTTTCTCCCACCTTCTAGTAGCCCAGGTATTTTGTGACTTGTTTCCACATCACTCCAATACCTGCCTCTATCTTTGTATGGCAGTCTTCACTCTGTGTCTCCTCCACTGTTGTAAGGATATAACTCATATTAAGACCCATCCTTCTCCATCTGACTTCATACTAACTTAACATCTTCAAAGGCCCTATTTTCAAACAGGGTCACATTCACAGGTAGAGGAGTTAGGACTTCACCTTATATCTTTGGGGGACACCATTCAACCCATAACAGAGGTGAAATCAAATACCATTGCTGTATCTAGATTTATGTATACTCTGGTAAGAAGTAAAAAAAATGTCTCAGAAACTTTTTGGTTATTTCTTCTCTAAGGAATAGATGCTGTGATAGTTGAAGCTGTGTGTCAACTTGGCTGGACCCTAGTTCTGTGTGGTTGTTCCCATAATGGGATCAGATGACTGTGTTCTGAGTGGCCAGCCTGCCCAAGGGAAGTTTTCCTAGGGGTGTGACCTGCTTCCAAGATATCCAGGGACATCCTGGAAAGAGAGACATTCTTTGAGGGATTGGAACCCTGGTGTGCAGACTACAAACTTCTGTGAGGGAGCAGCCCACCGCTCGGCCTGGAGATCTTGGATTCATCTTTTGTTGGAGTCAACAACCAGTGTACTGCCTGCCAGCCTTGAATTGCTCAGCCCCCTGTGCTTGCAGAAGCTAAGGCTGTCACCAGCCTGAAGTTTCCTCCAGGGACTTTGGACTTGCCAGCTTCTATACGTTTGTGAGCCATTTTCCTAAGATAAATTTCTCTCTCTCTCACTATGTATATATATATATGCTTTAATGGTTTTTGTGTTTCTCTAAAGAACCCAATCTAACACAGATGCCGAGAAAATACTCCCTCCTACTTGTTTCAAGAGTAAGTGTGTCCACCATACACAAAAACAAACTCCAGATGGATCAAAGACTGAAATGTGAAACCTAAAACTATACAGTTCCTCAGGGAAAATATAGGGACAAATTTAAGGTCCCTAATATATGGCATAAATGGACTGTCAAGCATAACTCAAAATGCATGAACAGCAGAAGAGAAACGAGATGATTGGGACCTTCTAAAAATTAAATTTTTATGTGCCTCCAAAGACTTCTCCAAAAGAGTCAAAAGAGAACCTACAGATTGGGAAAAAATATTTGGTAACAACATATCTGACAAGGGATTTATCTCTAGAATTTATTGAACACTCTAACACCTCAATAACAAAAAGACAAACAACCCAATTAAAAAATGGGCAGAAGATATAAATAGACACTTCACCAAGGAGGATATTCAAGTGGCCAACAAACATATGAAGAAATGCTCATGGTCATTAGCTGTTAGAGAGATGCAAATCAAAACAACAATGAGATACCATCTTGCTCCAACACTAATAGCAAAGTTCAACAGCACAGAAAACAACAAATGCTGGTGAGGTTGTGGAGAG
>NW_006922079.1:1485500-1492449 GCF_000298275.1 Orycteropus afer afer | reverse complement strand
AGATACACTCCTTGGAGAGAACAATCATGGGAGAAAGAAGGGCTGCTTATGCACAGGGAGACAGCTCAGGGGACAGGAGCTCATGGAGGGATGGACACTGGGAAGAGGTAACTGTGGGGAGGAGGTGGGAGGGGAGCTGTTGCATTGTGGTAAACTGTGGTCAATATCGTGAGACAAAGTGTATGTGACCTGCTGTATGGAAAGTGAATTTGCTCTGTAAATCTTCACCCAAATCACAATTAAAAAAAAAAAAGAGAGAGATATATAGAGAGAAAGTGTGTCATGGGATGATCTAAGTTTCCCAATAATCAGCAGGGGAAGAAACTGCTTCAAGGATATTTAACCAGCTGCCATTGAGTCAACTCCAAATTATGGTGACCCTATGTGTGGCAGAGTAGAACTATATTCCATAAGGTTTTCAATGGCTGATTTCTCAAAAGTACATCAATCTCTAGGCCTTTCTTCTGAGGCACCTCTAGGTGGACTCAAACAACAAACCTTTCAGTTAGAAGCCAATTTCATTAACCATTTTCACCACTCAGGGACTCCCTCAGAGTCTTGGCAAAGATATAGTTGGCGGAAACAGAAGATGGTGGAAAAATAATTCACAATATTGGTTTTTCCCCAGTCAAAGGCAACACTGCTTCACTAGGATGATGGAACTAGGCTAAAGGATGCATAGGCATGGATTAAGATTATAATGGTTAGGTTGGGGAGGCAATGTGTCTCTTTTCCCACAAGTGGTTACGTTTTCTGCCCAATATATCATCCTTATTCATTTAGATATAAAGTAGTTTTGAGGCCACTCCAGATGGAAACTGAACTCATGACCTCCCACATAAAAACATCCATGACACCCATTATACCATCTGTAGGTCATAAAACCACAATCTCTATCTTTTCTTGGTTCTCAGGCTATTCAAACACTGAAGGGCAATATTTGGGACTGCTCTGGGTTATTCATGGCCTTTAATTCAAAACACATTTCCACAAAGAGAGGAAGAACAAAGCACAATAACACTAAAGTTCAATTTACATTCTCAGTCGATGAAACAAAATGGAAATAAAAAACAGTTGTGGAGAGTCATTTATAACTAAACTATGACTCCAAAAGTGCCTTTCTTATAATGTCATGGAATAAAAGAAAATGTTTAAGCCACCACCAAAATGCTTAAGTGACCAAAAAAGGAGCAAGGAAGGCTATTTTAAAAAAATATATAAATTAAATTAAAGTGCTGATGACATTGTGTACTCTCTCTCTCCCAAATTGGAAGATGCAATGTTATTTCAATATTTCTTGATTAAAAATATTTCCTTTCTGTTAATGATTTGTTTTGATGCTGCTGGTAACTGGGAAGGCAGCATTGTTCTAGCAAATCCCAGCAGATGAAGTGCAGGTTTGCTTTACAATTTGACAAGACTTTCCTAGATGACTACAGTGTTTGTCTGCCATCACATCTCCACAATTTCCAGGTACAAATTTGCCATATTAAGTTATGTCTGACTTGTTCTGCAGAAAAGCATACCAAGTGCTAACAGATGCATGCAATTCCACCTACAGTGTCAACTACACAGTTGAGAAATAGTGTACAAAGCACGTGCTCTTCTTACAGAATTAGGAACATTGTAAGATTGTAGTGATAGATAAAGGGATTCTCTAAGTTAAATTTCAAACTCCATCTCACATAGTTAATCAGCAGGAGAACTTGAAAGAGGCTTTTGACTCTACCTCTTGCACAGTTTCTGGAAAGCTGAGAAATGAAAATACGTATAAATGCCTGATCACATAAAACTGCTTGCAGTTCCTTTGGGTGCCAAGCTGTACTCAGCACTACTTGTGCTGTCTCTTTCTCTTCCACCTGGTGAACTAGAATTTTCACTAAAACATTTCTAAGTCCCCAGGCTAGGTTGTTGTTTTTGATAGCTGCCTTCAAGTCATTTCTGACTCATGGTGACCCCAGGTACAATAGAACAAAACATTGTCTGGTTCTACACTATCTTGATGATCGTTGTTATGCTTGAGTCCATTGCTGTTTCCACTGTGCATTTTGAGTGACTTCCATGCTAGTGAGCTCACCTTCCAATACTATATCAGTATTCTGATGTGATCCATAGAGTTTTCATTGGCTAATTTTTGGAACAATGGCATCACTAGGGTAGGTGTCACCAAGTGCAGTAACTTATGATGTTACACCACCACCACCATCCCACCTTCTCCCCTCCAGGACCAGGCCACTGCATGGCCCTCCCCTCCCAGCCACAGCACACCCCACAGCTGCCCTCAACTCTTAACTTCTCCCTTTGACCAAGACAGAGACCCTCCTTTCCACCCAATGGCCAGCACCACAGTTGTGACCCACTCATGCCCTTACTGGTGGGTTATGGGTAAGGGAGGGGTATGGTGATGAGTTATTGTACTGGGTGATATGTAACACCAAACCTAGGGATGCCATTGATGTGGACCCTGGGGTGACTCCCTCTGACAGTGTCATGTGGTGCAATATGCACCCTTGCATTCCCCTAGTGATGCCACTGTTTTGAAAGAAGATTGTCAGGGCTTTCTTCCTAGTCTACCTTAGTCAAGAAACTCCACTTAAACCATTACATCTCCAGCATGGGTGACCTTGCTGGTATTTGAAATTCTGGTGGCATTATAGCAAAACACAAGCCACTAGAGTAAGACAAACAGACAGGTGGTGGCAGGGTAGGTTATCACTACCTATTCAGTGCTTCTAATGTAGAATTTTTCATACATTATATTATAATTATTTATTTATAAGACTGCTTCTGGTATTATCTTGTAAACGTTCTAAGGATGTAGAATATCCATACTCATATTTGTTTCCTGAGTGTTTTTCTCAATACTTCGTGTATAGTCTGCAGCTTATTAAATATTTATGAAATAATTAGTGCTCTATCAATAGTAAACTCAATAATTTTTCAAATTAAAATTTTTTCAATTTTTTGTTTTCCTGCAAAACAAATCTATTTGTTGTTGTTGTTGTTAGGTGCTGTCTAGTCATCTCTGACTCATAGCGACTCTAGGCACAGCACAACAAAACACCGCTGCTCTTGCGCCAGCTCCATGATCCTTATTAAACTTGAGCCCATCGCTGCAGCCACTGTGTCAATCCATCTCCTTGAGGGCTTTTCCCTCTTTTGTCAACCGTGCACCTTACCATGCATGACATCCTTCTCCAGGGAATGGTCCCTTCTGATAACATGACCAAAGTAGGTGAGACAAAGTCTGGCCATTCTCACTTCCAAGGAGCATTCCAACTCCACTTCCTCCAGGATAGATTTGTTAGTTCTTTTAGCAGTCCATGGTACTTTCAGCATTCTTTGCCAGCACCACAACTCAAAAGCATCAATTCTTCTTTGGTCTTCCTTATTCGTTATCCAGCTCTCACATGTATATGAGGCAATTGAAAATATCATGGCTTGTGTCAGGCACATCTTAGTCCTTAAGGAGACATCTTTGCTCTTCAGTACTTAGAAGAGGTCCTTTGAAGCTGATTTGCCTAGTGCTGTATGTCGTCTGATGTCCATTCTGCTGCTTCCATTGGCATCAATTGTAGAACAAAGCAATGCGAAGTCTTTGAAAACTTCAGTATTCTCTCCATTTATCGTGATGCTGCTTATGAGTCGAGTTGTGAGGATTTTTTATTTCTTTATATTAAAATGTAATCCATATTGCAGACTGTATGCTTCAATCTTCATCAGTAAGTGCTTCAAGTCTTCCTCACTTTCAGGAAGCAAAGTTGTGTTGTCAGTGCATCACAGGTTGTTAATGATTCTTCCTCCAATCCTGACACCAAGTTCTTCTTCATATAGTCCAGCTTCTTCAATTATTTGCTCAACATGTAGATTGAATAAGTATGGTGAAAGAATACAACCCTGATACAACTCCCTTCTTGACTTTCAACCATGCAGTGTCCCTTTGCTCTTTTCAAAAGATTCTATGGGCAAAATAGTGAATGATGTAGGAAGCACCAAAAGAAGATGGAAGGAATACTTAAAAAAAAAAATCTATTTAGAGGATACATTTAAATTTTGTAGGAAAATATCAGAGGAAGAACCTATTTTTAGATCATCCAGAACCCAATTTATAACCACCTTTTCCTTTGCTTCCTATTAGAATATTTTCCCCCATTGCTATCTAGTCAATTCTGCCTCATGGTGAACCCATGTGTGTCAGACTAGAACTGTGCTCCATAGGATTTTTGTTTTGTTTTGTTTTCTAATTTTCTTATTGTTGTTGAGAACATACACAACAAAATATACACCAATTCAAAAGTTTCTACATGTAAAATTTAGTGACATTGATTACTTTTCAAGTTGTGCAAACATTCTTACCCTCTTTTTATAAATTGTTCTATCCTCATTAACATAAACTCACTGCCTTCTAAGGTTCCTATACAATCTTTCAAGTTGCTGTTGTCACTTTTATAGATAGTTCTTAAAAGAGCATAATACTCAAGGCAGACCTTTTTCACTAGTTAAGCCAAGGTGTTGTTCAGTTTAAGATGACTTCAGGGAATACTTTTGGTTTAAGGCTTAATGATTATCTCAGGGCAATAGTTCTAGGGATTCATTTATCCTCCATGACTCCACAAAGTCTAGAGTTCATAAGAATTTGAAATTCTAGTCTGAAATTTCTCCATTTTGATCAGGATTCCTCTATGGAATCATTGACCAAAATGTTCAGTAATGGTAGCTGGACAACATCCAGTTCTGGTCTCATGGACAATTGATCATGGAAGCAATAGCCACACCCCATCTCTTCCTCCTAATTTTTACTGTCTTTCCTCTGTTGTTTCAGCCAAATAAAGCCCAATTGTTGTGCATTGGATGGCTACCAGACCCCAGACACTACACGACAAATTAGGAGGTAGAATACAAGCATTGAACATGTTACTAGGCCAATTAACTGGAATGTCCTATGTCCTATGTAACCATGACGTAACTTCTAAACCAAGAAACCAAATCTCATGAGGTTTTTGGTGGTACATAAGGAGCCTCAGCAGCTACTGTTTTTTGTTGTTGTTTGTTTGTTTTTGTAAATATGTCTATCACACAACTTTTGCCAATTCAACTTTTCACAATTATATACCTTATTGACAGCAATTACAAAAAAGGTTATTACCTTGCCCATAATCAATGCAATTTTTCCATCACTGTTAACCCACTTTGCCCCTCCTTCCCACTCCTGGTAACCACCAATAAACTTTTGTCTCTATATATTTGCCTTTTCTTATCTTTTTATATAAATGATGTCATAGAATATTTGTCCTTTTGCGATTGGCTTATTTTGCAAAGCATACTGTCTTCAAGTTCCACTTATACTGTAGCATGTATCAAGACTTCATTTCTCCTGGAGTTCTGGTAAGATGGTAGAATAGGCAGAAAGATTACATAGAACCTCTTCAACAAAGAAAAGAGGAACCAATTAACACAACTACAGAAGATAATTCTGGACCCCTGAGATTTGAAGGGAAGGATAAAGAAGTAGACTAAACTCCAACTAGCAGAAGAATTTGCATGGAAACACCAAAAAAGGAGACATATGGAGCTGCAGCCTGGCAGCAATCCTGATGGGACAGAGAGCTTGGATATTGCCGAGTGGTGGTAGGGCCTAAGAATTAATCTAAAAATCAGCCCTGCTAGCCAGGGACTGCATGGAGGACTGTTCTGATGGCTGGTGAATAAAAAGGGAAACAGTGAAGAGGAAGATGGGCTGAGCTGTGCACTTTTGCTGGTACAGAGGGTGCAGCCATTTTAAGTGTTTACAAGTGGTTTAACCATTTGAATATTTAAAGTGACAGCATTCTCCCACATTCCAGAGACTTAAGAACAGGTTACACTTGCTGGGAACCACAAGGACATTCTGGATGCAGACGACCAAAAAGGTGTGACATTCCCACTGTTTCTCTTATATCCCAAACCCTTTTGGTGAATGAAGGTGTAGCCATCCTTCACTCCCACCCACCTTCTAGGCCAGCAGGAATTGCATCCCAGTCTGTGTCCTCAGATGGAACCTGGTTGTCCTGCCCCACCAGCCCCAATTTTTTTTCTTTTTTCTTTTTTTTAGTTTGTTTGTTTTTGTCTCTTTTAAAACTGCTATTATTATAGTCACTTTTGTCCTTTTTATTACTATTCTTCATTCTTCCATTCCCACATTTTAGTTTTCAGCTTTTCTTCTTTTCCCTGTTCCTGGTTGCATTTTCTTTCTTTCTCATGGTTAACCCCATTCCTTGATTTTCTTTTTGCTTTTATCCCATTATATTCTTCATTATTCTCCTTCTCTAACTTTTTTCACTTATTGCCCTCTCTCCAGCTTTGCAAGTTCTTTTTTTCCCCCAGTACTTTTTTTTTTGGTTACTCTTCCTGTGTAATAACATGATGTGTTTTTTGTCCATTGGTTTTTACTTTTTTTATGGTTATTCGATTGTTATTTTTGTCTGAGTGGGAGACAGCAACAGTCTCCATATGACACAACTACACCCACACCTTCTGCAGCTTCACTTGCTGAGTGAGAGACACCACTTCCTTCTCCATCAATGGGCCAATGATAAACAACCACAAGAAGAGCCTGACTCACCCTTAGCTGCTCTTCATAAACAATTAACAGAAATATAAATACAACAATGCCACAATGTCTCTAAGACAACAGACCATCACAGTCCACACAAAGAAGCAAGATAAAGTGGTAGAACAAGGGAATAGGATAAAGACCCAGAACACATCCTTGAGGAAAAAGCAACATTGGAACTTCCTGATAAGGGATTCAAAAGAATTTGAAAGGAAGGAGAGACAGATCAAGGAAAACAAAGGCAAAACCCTAGAAACATTTTGGAAGAAAATACAAGAACAAAATGACAAAATAAATGAAAAATTAGAAATGATTCTAAATCTACAGATAGAAATCCAGACGATTAATACTAAATTG
>NW_006922079.1:1483876-1485025 GCF_000298275.1 Orycteropus afer afer | reverse complement strand
TCAACAAAGAAAAGGGAAACCAATTAACACAGACACAGAAGATAATCTTGGACCCCTGAGCCTTGAAGGGAAGGATACAGAAGTGGACTAAACCCCAACTAGGAGAAGAATTTGCATGAAAATACCAAAAAAGGAGACATATGGAGCTGCGGTCTGGCAGCAACCTGAGCGACCCTGATGGTACAGGCAGCTTGGAGATTCCTGACTGGAGGTAGGACCTAAGAATTAACCTAAAAATCACCCTGCTAGCCAGGGACTGCACGGACTGTGCATGGTGGTTGGGGAACAAACGGAGACGGTGAAGAGAAAGGTGGGCTGAGCTGTGGACTTTTGCCAGTCTAGAGGACACCACCATTCTGTAGGTTTAAAAAGTGACTTGACCATTTTGGATATTTAAAGGGACAGCACTCTCACAGATTTCTGGGGCTTAAGAACACATTCTGCTTTCCAGCAACCCCAAGGACACTCGGGGCCTGCAAGACTGAAAAGGTATGACATTCTTATTGTTACTACACCCTAGACCTGCTTGGTGAATGGAGGTGTGGTCATCCCCACTCCCACCTACCTTGGGCCCACAGAAACTCCATCACAGTCTGTGTGCTCAGACAGAGCCTGGGTACCATACTCAGTCATCCACCGATTTCTTTTTTTCCTTTTTCACTTTCTTTTTCCCAGTGATTAGTTTGCTTATATTTGACCATTTCAAAACAAATAATATTATTAATACTTTTGTCCTTTTTATTATTATTCTTAATCTTCCCCTACCAGGTCCTACTTTTCAGCATTTTTTCTTTTCCCTGTGCCTGGTAGAAATTCTGCCCCTCACCTAATTTAAAGTTTTTTGGTTTTTTTCTTTTCCCCCTTCTTTTGTCTCATGACAAACCCCATTCCTTATTTTTCTTTATGCATTCTTCCTATTTTTTCCCTCATTTATTATTCTCCTTCCCTACTTTCTTTTTTCTTCTTCTTCTTAGTGCCCTATCCCCAGATATTGCAGGTTTGCTTGTTTTTTATACTTTTTTCCCCTTTTCTCTTTTTCTGTTTACTGTTCCTGTGTGACTACATGGTGTATTTTTCGTCCATGGGCTTTTAGTTTTTTGATGGTTATTCAATTGTAATTTGTGTCTAACTGAGTGGGAGACAACAACA
>NW_006922079.1:1465221-1468303 GCF_000298275.1 Orycteropus afer afer | reverse complement strand
TTCAACCAAGAATTATATATCTGGCAAAATTGTCCGTCAAGTATGATGGTGAAATTAGGAGATTTCCAGATAAGTAGAAACTAAGGGAATGTGTTAAAACGAGACCAACTTTACAAGAGATACTAAATGGAGTCTATTGAACAGTGAACCAAAAATAACAAACAGCAACTGATCCTTAATATACATGATGATATAACCCAGAAACCACAGCTATAGACATATCCTAAGTAAAATAAGCTTATAAGATTCTAAACAGGGAACGAGAGATTTCAATTAGCAAATGAAGACAACTACAAGGGAAAATACCATGTAGTTACAGAACTTTGAAATGGTGAGGAAGTCAAGAGAGTTGCAAGATAGAACAGACTATTCCAAATTTGGGGAGAATATTATAAATTATAGGGTAACCTCAAGAAAAATGATAAACTTTCATATCACAATAAAAAAGAGGACAAGCACAAATATTCAGCAAATACTAAAACAACAGCAACAAAGGAAATAATAACAAGATTCATAAACATCATGAGCTCAGCACAGAAAATAATATGGAACAAAGAAACCAGGGACTCCATGAAAAAACTCGTAACAAAATGACAGCAAGCAATTCATACTTGTCAATAATTACACTGAATGTTAATGTATTAAATGTACCACTCAAGAGATGGAGAGTTGCAGATTGGATAAGAAAGCAAACCCATCACTATGCTATCTACAAGAGACACACCTTAGAGAAAAAGACAAAAATAGACTAAAAATCAAAGGTTGCAAAAAGATATATCAAACAGATTGCAACCAGAAAAAGAGCAGGAGTGACAATATTAATTTCTAATCAAATTGACTTTAAGACAAAAACCACCATACGAGACAAAGAAGGACATTATAATGATTAAAGGATCAATTGAACAAGAAGACATAATATAATAAATATCTATGGACCCAATGAAAGAGGCCAAAATACATAAATCAGACTTTAAAAGAGTTGAAAATCCAAATAGATGACTCCACAGTCATAGAGGGAGACTTTAATATACCACTTTCAATGAAAGATAGAACAACTGGAGAGAAACTCAACAAAGATACAGATTATCTAAACAATACAATCCACCAACTTGACCTTATAGACAATACAGAACACTTCACTCAACAACAGCACAGTATACATTCTTTTCCAGTGCACATGGAACATTTTCCATGATACACCATATGTTAGGCCATAAAGCAAGCCTTAATAAATTTAAAAACATTGAAATACTTCAAGGGATTTTCTCAGATCATAATGCTATCAAATTAGAAATCAACAATAGGAAAATCAACAGAGTAAACACATGGAAACTGAACAACACCCTCCTTAAGATAGACTGGGTAAGAGAAGTAATAAAAATTGAAATTCAAAAATTCCTTGAATCCGACAAGAATGAAAACACAACATACCAAACTCTTTGGGACACAGCAAAAGTAGCAATCACAGACCAATTTATAGGAATAAATGCACACATCAAAAAAGCAGAAAGGGCCAAAATCAACAATTTAAACCAACATCTCCAACAATTAGAAAAAGAACAGCAAGAAAAGCCTACAGTGACCAGAAGAAAGGGAATAATAAAGATTCAAGCAGAAATCAGTGAAACAGAAAATAGAAACACACTAGAAAAAATCAACAAGGCCATAAAAAAAAATTACCAACATAAAAAATTTACAAACAAAAATTACCAACAAATTATTTTTGGCCCAGATGGTTTCACCAGAGAATTCCACCAAACATTCAGAGAAGAACTGAAACCAATCCTACTCAAACTACTCCAAAACATAGAAAAGGATGGAATCCTCCCTAACTCATTTTATGAAGCGAGCATAACGTTGATATCAAAACCAGGCAAAGACATCACTCAAAAGAAAAACTACAGACCAATATCCCTCATGAATATAGATGAAAAATCTTCAACAAAATCCTAGCCAATGAACTCCAACAACATATCAAGAAAATCATTCATTATGACCAAGAGGGGCTCATATCAGGTTTACAGGGATGGTTCAATATTAGAAAAACAGTCAATGTCATGCACCACATAAATAAAACAAAGGAAAAGAACTACATTATTGTATCAATTGATGAAGAAAAGGCATTTAATAAAATCCAGTACCCATTCCTCATCAAAACACTCAGCAAAATAGAACTAGAAGGGACATTCCCCCACATAATAAAGGACATCTATGCAAAACCAGGGTTGGTGGTGTCTTCAGCAAGTGGTGCAGATCTGGAAGCTGCAATCATGGGTCCCATGGGGCAAGCATTCGGGATGTCCAGTTCCATACATCAGGCCAAGAGAACCGGAGAGTGGAGACGAATGGATCTGGGGACCAGGACCAACAGGAGTGAGCCGCATGGATCCAGGTGAGGAAAGGGAACCCAAGCATGCCCAAAGCAGCAGGGCAGGAGAACTGGAGAGCGGAGACAAATAAGCCTGGGGACCAGGACCTATGGGAGTGAGCTGCAGGGATCCAGGTGAGGAGAGGGAACTCAGGCACACCAAAAGCAGCAGGGCAAGAGAGCAGGAGAAAGGGGAGTAAAAGGCCAGGAACTCGGACAGAGGAGGAGTCAGCCACAGGGATCCAGGTGAGGAGAGAGAACCCAGGCATCCCCAAAGCACAGGGCGAGAGAACCAGAGAGAGGAGAGGAATAAGCCAGGGGACTGGAACAGAAGAGGAGTGAGCCACAGGGATTCAGGTGAGGAAAGGTAACCCAGGAATACCCAAAGCAGCAGGGCAGGAGAGCAGGAGAAAGTTTAGGAAAAGGCCCAGGAACCAGGACAGAGAAGGAGTCAGCCATAGGGACCCAGGTAAGGGTGGTAGGAGAGGTTTCTAACAGGAAGACAAATTTGTCTGCCAATTTTTCCTACCGTGGTGGCGTGTTGATGTGAGTTTTGAGGCTGGATCACTGGTGTTTCAAACCCAGCAGGCTGCACATGGTGCACAGGTATCAGTCCAGTTTACAGACTGCAGACTGAGACAGACTAGGAAGAAGGAAGAGGCCATCCACTTCTCAAAGAATTGGCCAGGGAAAACCTTATGAATAGCAAAGAAA
>NW_006922079.1:1449633-1462796 GCF_000298275.1 Orycteropus afer afer | reverse complement strand
GCCAATGGAAGCAACAGCCAGGACATTAGACTACATGTAGCACTGGGAAGGTTGACTGCGAAGGAACTGTTTTAAGTGCTGAGGAGCAAAGATGTCTCCTTAAGGACTAAGGTGTGCCTGACACAAGCCATGATATTTCCAATCACCTTGTATACATGTGAGAGCTGGACAATGAATAAGGAAGACCGAAGAAGAGTTGATGCTTTTGAGTTGTGGTGCTGGCGAAGAATACTGAAAATACCCTGGACTGCTAAGAGAGCTAACAGATCTGTCCTTGAGGAAGTGCACTCGAAATGCTCCTTGGAAGCAAGCCAAACTTCATCTCACCTACGTTGGTCATGTTGTCAGAAGGAACCATTGCCTGGAGAAGGATGTCATTTTTGGTAAGGTGGAGGGTCGACGAAAGAAAGGAAGGCCTTCAATGAGATGGATTGACACAGTGGCTGCAATGATGGGCTCAAGTATAGCAGGGATCCTGGAGCTGGTGTGGGATCCGGCAGTGTTTTGTTCTGCTGTGCATGGGGTCGCTATGAGTCGGAAATTACTCGATGGCACCTAACAACAGCAACAATATGCAAAACCAACTGCCAACATTATTCTCAGCGGAGACTGAAACCATTCCCCTTGCAAACAGGAACCAGACAAAGATGCCCTCTATTACCACTTTTATTCAACCTTGTACTGGATGTCTAGCTAGGACAATAAGGCAAGAAAGGAAATCAAAGGCATCTAAATTGGTAAGGAAGACGTCAAACTATCCCTATTTGTTGATGATATGATCCTATACCTAGAAAACCCAAGCGACTCAGTCAAAAATCTGCTAGAATTAATTGAGAGATTTAGCATCGTGGCAGGATACAAGAACAACATCCAAAAATCAGTTGGATTCCTCTACACCAGCACAGAGATTGCCGGAAAAGAAATATGGAAATCAATACCATTTACAATAGCTACCAAAAAAGTTAAATATTTGGGAATAAATCTTATCAGTGACACAAAGTCCTGTACAAAGAAAGCTTAAAAAACTACTTCAAGAAATCATAAGAGATCTACATAAATGGAAGAGCATACCATGCTCCTGGATAGGAAAATTGAACATCGTGAAAACGTCAGTTCTACCCAAAGCAATCTATACATTCAAAGCCATCCCAATTAAAATGCCATCAATATTTTTTAAGGATATAGGAAAACCAGTCATAACTTTATATGGAAAGTTGCTGACTACCAGCAAAGCACTACTGAAGAAGAAGAACACAGTAGGAGGTCTCACACTGCCGGATCTCAAAACCTACTATACAGCCGCAGTAGTCAAAACTGCCTGGTATTGGTACAATGACTGACACAGAGACCAGTGGAATAGAATTGAGAAGCCAGAAATAGATCCATCTATGGTCAGCTGATCTTTGACACAGGGCTGAAATCCATTAAATGAGGAAGAGATTAGCTGTTTAATAAATGATGCTGGGAAAACTGGATATCCATTTGCAGAAATATGAAACAAGATCTGTACCTCACATCATACACAAAAACTAACTCCAGATGGATCAAAGATGAAATGTGAAACCTAAAACTATAAAGTTCCTCAAGGAAAAACTAGTGGCAAATTTAGGGGCCCTAATATATGGCATAAATAGACTATCAAGCATAACCCAAAATGCACAAACAGCAGAAGAGAAACTAGATGAATGGGACCTTCTAAAAATTAAATTTTTACATGCTTCCAAAGACTTTTCCAAAAAAATAAAAAGAGAACCTACAGATTGGGAAAAAGTATTTGGCAATGATATATCTGACGAGGGACATATCTCTAGAATTTATAGAAAACTCCAACATCTCAAAAACAAAAAGGCAAATAATCCAATTATAGAATGGGCAGAAGATATGAATAGACACTGCACCAAGGAGTATATTCAGGCGGCCAACAAACATATGAAGAAATGTTCATGATCATGAGCCATTAGAGAGATGCAAATCAAAACAACATCTTGTCCCAGCACTGGTAGCAAAGTTCAACAAGATAGAAAATAACAAATGCTGGAGAGGATGCAGAGAGATTGGGATTCAAATACACTGCTGTTGGGACTGTAAAATGGTACAAACACTGTGGAAAACAGTATGGTGATTCCTTAAAAAGTTGGAATTAGAAATACCATTTGACCCAGTCGTTCCATTACTAGGTATATATCCTAAAGAAGTGACAGCCATGACAAGAACAGACATATGCACACCCATGTTCATCGCAGCATTATTTACACTAGCAAAAAGATGGAAACAACCTAGGTGTTCATCAACTGAGGAATGGATAACAAATCTACGGTACGTACACACAATGGAACACTATGCAACCCTAAAAAATAACCTATAATCTTCAAAACACCACATAATGTGGATGAACTTGGAGGACATTATACTGAGTGAAATAAGTCAATAACAGAAGGACAAATATTGTATTAGTCCATTATTGTAAAAGTCAAGGAAAGGTTTATATATGGAAGGAAATTTTCTATGTTGGTTTCCAGGGGTGGAAAGGGAGGGGAGGAAACAGTGTTAGATAGGTAGAGATAAATATTTATTTGGGTGAAGAGAAGAGCAATGTACCAAAAGTAAGTGATCAACATAGTGGCATTGAGGAAGAGGAAGACAGAGAGAGGTACATGGGAGATGCAGACAACAAAGATGAACCGTTTTGCACATACAGTATTGTGTTGTCAGTGAAGGCAAACATAGGTATACAGGTGGATAGATGGGTAAATTTATTTAAAAAAAGAGAGAGAGAGAGAGAGAGAGACTTCATTTCTACTACTGTCTATAGTATTCCATTGTATGTATATATAACATTTTGTTTATCTGTTTACGTGTTCATGGAAATTTAGTTTGCTTCCACCTTTTGGCTATTATGAATAGTACTACAATAAACAATGGTATACCAATCTCTTTTTGAGTCTCAGAAGAAAATCCATAGCAT
Organism: Orycteropus afer afer; assembly: GCF_000298275.1. Classification (NCBI taxonomy): domain Eukaryota; kingdom Metazoa; phylum Chordata; class Mammalia; order Tubulidentata; family Orycteropodidae; genus Orycteropus; species Orycteropus afer. The sequence goes on along the minus strand of NW_006922079.1, from coordinate 1,459,831 downwards.
TTTCAATGCCTGACTTTTTGGAAATATGCTTCCATGACTTCCTTCCAAGGTACCTCTGAGAGGACTTGAACCTCCAATATTCCAATTAGCAGATGAGCACATTAATTAGAGTAGTTAAATGCTTATTTCCCAGACTCCTTTGAGCTAAGTATGCCATGTGACTCACTTATTACCAAAGTTATGTCAGTGAAAGTCCCTTGGAAATGTAAAGAAAGATGTGAGTAATGCCCATTTCTCATCTTCTCATTGGGTGCAAATAATATGTCTCTAACTATGACAGCTACTGGCAACCATGAGCTGCCAAAATGAATATGAAATCCATCACAACAAGGATTATGGAGCAGAGAAATATAAAGACCCTGGGTTCCTGAGAGCATCACTTAGGATTTCCTATGCCAGGAAATGCATACCTCCTGACTTCTTGCCGGTGGCTCTATTTTAAGGCCAGAGCCCAAGGTAGGCAGGCTCAGGGCTCGGGGGCTACTTTTCACTTGGGGGTGGCTCTATTTTAAGGCCAGGGTCTGAGGTACATGGGCACAGGGGGGTTAGGAACAACTAAGTGAGACAAACTTGTCTGCCAGTTTGTCTTCCTGTAGTGGCTTATGTGTTGCTGTGAGGCTGGAGGCTATGCTACCAACGTTGCACAATATCAGCAGGCTTACCATTGGTGGACAGGTTTCAGCAGAGCTTTGGGGCTAAGACAGACTTGGAGGAAGGAAAAGGCCATCCACTTCTCAAACAATTGGCCAGTGAAAACCTTATGAATAGCAGTGAAACACTGTCTGATACGTTACTGGAAAATTTTATGAATAGCCCTGAAACGTTGTCCAATGTGATGAGCTCATCAGGCCAGAGAGCACTCAAAACTTTACTAGGGAAGAGCTGACTCCTCAGAGTAGAGATGAACTTAATGATATGGATAGAGTAAAGCTTTTGGGATCTCCATTTGCTGATGTGGCACCACTCAAAATGAGTAGAAACATGCAAATACCACTAATAATTGGAACATGGAATGTATGAAGTATGAATCTAGGAAAATTGGAAGTTATAAAAAATGAAATAAAATGCATAAAGATCAATAGCCTAGGCATTAGTGACCTGAAATAGACTGGTTTTGGCCATTTTGAATCAGACAACCATATGATCTCCTATGCCGGGAATGACAAATTGAAGAGGAATGGTGTGGCATTCATCATCACAAAGACTGTCTCGAGATCTGTCCTGAAGTACAATGCTGTCAGTGATAGGATAATATCCATATATTAAAGGAAATAATATCCATTAAAGGAAACCAGTTAATACTACTATTATTCAAGTCTATACACCAGCCACCAAAGGCAAAGATGAGGAAATTGAAGATTTTTTCCAGGTTCTGCAGTCTGAAATTGACCAAACATGCAATCAAGATGTGTTGATTATCACTGGGCCCTGGAATGCAAAAGTTGGAAACAAAGAACAAATACCAATAGTTGGAAAATATGTCCTTGGTAATAGAAATAACACTGAAGATTGCATGATAGCATGATAGAATTTTGCGAGACCAATGACTTATTCATTGCAAATAACTTTTTTTTTAACAACATAAGTGAAGACTATACACAACGACTTCACTAGATGGAATACACAAGAATCAGACTGATTACATCTGTGGCAAGAGACAATGGAGAAGTTCAATATCTCTCAGCAAAAAAAAAAAGAAAAAGAAAAGCCAAGAGGTGATTGTGGAACAGACCATCAACTGCTCATATGCAAGTTCAAATTGAAGTTAAAGACAATTAAAATAAACCCACAAGAGCCAAGATATGACCTTGATAATATCCCTTCTGAATTTAGAGACCATTTAAAAAAATAGATTTGATGCATTGAAGACCAATGACTGAAAACCAGAAGAATTGTGGGATGACATCAAGAACATCATCCATGAAGAATGCAAGAGGTCATTAAAAGGACAAGAAAGGAAGAAAAGACCAAAATGGATGTCAGAAGAGACTCTGAAACTTGCCCTTGAGTGGAGAGTAGCTAAAGAAAATGGAAGAAGTGACAAGATAAAAGAGTTGAACAGATTTTGTAGAGCAGCTCGAGAAGACAAAGCCAATTACTGTAATGAAATGTGCAAAAGCCTGAAGTTAGAAACCAAAAAGGGAAGAACATGAACAGCATTTCTCAAGTTGAAAGAACTGAAGAAAAAAATTAAGCCCTGAGTTGCAATATTGAAAGATTCTATGGGCAAAATATTGAATGATGCAGGAAACATCAAAAGATGATAGAAGGAACACAGTGTCACTGTACCAAAAAGAACTGGTTAATGTTCATCCATTTCAGGAGGTGGCATGTGATCAAGAACCAATGGTATTGAAGGAAGAAGTTGAAACTTCACTGAAGGAATTGGAGAAAAACAGGGCTCCAGGAATTGACAGAATACCCACTGAGTTTTTTCAACAAAGAGATGCCCAACTGGAGACCCTCACTTGGCTATGCCAAAAGATTTGGAAGACAGATTCCTGGCCAACTGACTGGAAGAGATTCATATTTGTACCCATTCCAAAGAAAGGTGACCACACAGAATGTGGAAATTATCGAACAATATCATTTAATATCACATGCAAGTAAAATCTTACTGAAGATAATTCAAAAACGATTGCAGCAGTATATTGACAGAGAACTTCCAGAAACGCAAACTGGATTCAGAAGAGGATATGGAACAAGGGATATCATTGTTGATGTCAGATGGATCTTAGCCAAAAGTAAAGAATACCAGAAATATGTTTACTTATGTTTTATTGACTATGCAAAAGCATTTGATTGTGTGGATCATAACAAATTATGGATAACATTGAGAAGAATGGGAATTCCAGAATGCTCGATTGTACTCATGAGGAATTTTTACATAGATCAGGAGGCTGTCATCCAAACAGAACAAGGGGTTACTGCATGGTTCAAAATCAAGTAGGGAGTGCATCAAGATTGTATCTTTTCACCATACATATTCAACTTGTATGCTGAGCAAATAATCCAAGAAGATGGACTATATGAAGAAGAACATGGCATCAGGATTGGAGGAAGACTCATTAACAACCTGCAATACGTAAATGACACTACTTTGCTTGCTGAAAGTGAGGGAGACTTGAAGCACTTACTGATGAAGATTGAAGAATACAGTCTACAGTATGGATTACACCTCAATATAAAGAAAACAAAAATCCTCAAAACCGGTACAATAAACAGCTGCACAATAAATGGAGAAAAGACTGAAGTTGTCAAGGACTTCATATTACTTGCTTCTACAATCAACACCAATGGAAGCAGCAGTCAAGACATCAGAGAATGTATTGCATTGGGCAAATCTGCTGCAAAAGACCTCTTTCAAGTGATGAAGAGCAAAGATGTCTCCTTGAAGGCTAAGGTGTGCCTAACCCAAGCCATGGTATTTTCAATCACCTCTTACGCATGTGAAAGCTGGACAATGAATAAGGAAGACCAAAGAAGAGTCGATGTTTTCAAGTTGTGGTGTTGCAGAAGAATGTTAAGAGTACCAGGGTCTGCTCAAAGGACTAAGAAATCTGTCCTGGAGGAAGTGTAGCCAGAATGCTCCTTGAAAGTGAAAATGACCAGACTTCGTCTCACCTGCTTTGGTCATGTTGTCAGAACAGACCATTCTCTGGAGAAGGATGGTCATGCTCAGTAAAGTGGAGGGTCAACAAAAAAGGGAACAGCCGTCAACAAGATAGATTGACACAGTGGCTGCAATGATGGGCTCAGAGATAGCAAGGATCCTGAGTCTGGCACAGGACCAGGCAGTGTTTTGTTCTGCAACACGTAGGGTCACTATGAGTCAGAGACAACTCAGTGGCACCTAACAACAACAACAACAGACTTATTTTATGTGAGAAAAATAAACTTTTCTTTATTTAAGCCACTTTTCGTCAGGTTCCTATTATTGCCAAAAGGATGCCTAATACTTTTGGACACTTTAAATTCACAAAAAAATTATGGAGCAATTACTTTGAGCAAAACACAGGTTTTATTTTAGGGGAAAAACACAGATTGACTGACACACATCTGAATTTCATATTTCAGTACTAATCAGTCTTCAGAGACCAGCGATACACCTTGTTGTTATGTGACTTCAAGTTGATTTCAACTCATAGCAACCCTATATGAATGCCTCTTTATGTGAGTAGATTTCCAGGTCTTTTCTCCTGCAGATCAGCTGGTGAGTTCAAACCACCAGCCTTTCATTAGTAGATGAGTGCTTAACTACTGCACTACCAGGCTTCCTTTCCTAAATGCTTTAATACCATTATTATTCTAAAGTCCTGAGTCCTTGCTAATCTCTTATTATTAGCAACCACACAATTTATTATCTCCACTGTGTCAGGACCTTTAATATTATCCCTCCAACTGCATCATTTGCTCTTTTCAAGCATGTATCACATTTAAATGCTGTATCTACTGCACTCTAAAACAACATGTTGCCTATATACCAAAACCAAAAAACCAAACTCACTGCTGTGGAGTCAGATCTGATTATAGCAACTCCTCCTTGGGTTTCCGAGGCAGTATCACTATGGAAGTAGATTGCCCAAACTTCCTTCCAAGGAGTGGCTGGTGGGTTTGAACCACCAGCCTTCTGGTTAGCAGTCAAATGCTGTAGGCACTATGGCATCAGAGCTCCCCAAAACCAAACTCATTGCCATGCAGTCGATCCCATCCCCTCCTTGGGTTTCTGAGGCGGTATCTCTACGGAAGTAGATTGCCCAATCTTCCTTCTGAGAAGTGGCTGGCGGGTTTGAACCTCCAGCCTTCACCTACATAGCAGGGACTCATAAAACACTTATTATTAGCTACAATAGTAATTATTATATTCAATAACTTACAATAGTGTACAGTCAGTATAATCCTGGATTGCCAAATGTTAAGAGGTATATCAATAACTATTATCAAATACATCTATAATAAAGAGAAGTAGTTAGTCTTGCAAAAAGTAATGTCATCTGGGATTTCATTTTCTTTTTTTGAGCGTGGGGAATACTACAATTGGAATGAGTTAGTGACAATGATGTTTTCCAGTTGTTCCCTAGATAAGACAATAAAAAATATTAAAGGTAGTATTTCTTTTCTTAAGGAGCTCTGATGGAATAGTGCCTAAGGCATTAGATTGCTAACCAGAAGTCTAGTGGTTCAAACCCACCAGCCACTCCTAGGAAGGAAGGTTGGGCAATCTCCTTCCGTAGTGATACCACCTCGGAGACTCAAGGAGGGGTTGCTATGAGTCGGATCTGACTCAACAGCAGTGAGTTTCTTTACTTATTTTCTTATGTTTTTCTCAGAAAATTTTAGTAATAAGTCCAGTCTTTAAACAATTTTCCTTTACATTAACTCAGTTGTTTTCTTTTTTTTTTTCCTAAGCTCAGAATGCTGAGCATAGGAAGGACTTGCAGAAATCTCTGTACTGATTAAAACCATTTTAGTGTTCTCAGATCAAGATAGCATCCTAAGTAAAGTATTTCTTCCCTCTCATATCCCACTGAAATAAAACTTATTCTTTAAGTGAGCAAGCACATTGCCTTTCTGAAAAACAACAAAAGGGGTCATGAGGAATCAAACATTTTGCTTAATCTCTAACAAGAGGGTAGCAGCTGACAACAGAGATGTTTGTCCCCAAACTAACACCCTAAGGTCATCTCTTTAGAATCTAAACAAAACAGAGATCTTACTTCATGGATATTTTTCCTTAACAGAAGCACAGGATAAACTGAGGTAATTTTGGACTTGTACAACTAATAGAAAAATGAGGGAGAAAAAAGGTACCTCACCCAAGGAGTGAAAAATATATGAACATATACTACCCACTGAAAAGCTCTCCATTGACAATTATGAAGATTTCTGTCATACTTACCCACTCCCCAAACTCTCTTTCAGGAGAGAGCCATGATGGGACGTCTTCAAAAGAAACACACAAGAAGGCTGACTGGAATGTTTTCTATCATTATAACACATATGGAAAATACATGGAAGAGAAGACCAAGATGAACAAACACAATTGACTTGGAAGGCAACAACTGCCTTGGAAGGAAACCATGATAATAAAGCGAATGGTATGTGCTTGACTCCCTGTTGTCAACAGGATTTCACCATCACTTCCATCTAAGGTCTTTACCTTATGAAAGAGCCAGGAACCACTTTTACCAGAATCTCCTTCCCAGAATAGTTTTGGAGTAGTGTCTGCCCATGAACGAAATTTAAAAGAAATTAGAAAGAGAGAGAAAAGGAGATAATTATTCAGAGGTGGCAGTTGTAGCTAAACACATTGTCAGATGCTGAATTTAGAATATCTTCCCAGATAGTTCTACAGAATCACCCTACTTCTGCAGAACAAAAAGTTGGCAAGGGCTTCCAAAGATTAATGAGAATTGCAGCAGCTTCCTGGGACTCTCCTGAGAATCACCTACTGCAGGACTTCAGATTGAGATTTTCAATAGATGCTTTCCTTGCCTTTATTCTCCCCACTCTCCAAAAGTTATGTGAGCCCTTAATTCTTTATATGAAAACCTTTGGTATGTAGAAATATACAATGGCTTCTATTTACCTGGCAAAACCCTCACTAATACGAATTATAAGCATGATTTTAGGAGTATTCAAGTGTAAACTGCACCAACAAAACAAGAACATGCTTCTATGAAAAAGGAGCTATCAGAGAAAAAGTTGCTGGAAATTTAAAAAATTGTGTATAATATATATGCTATTAAAATTATATATACATATAGGATTGTTAAAGATTCTATTTAAAGATTCAAATTATTGACTAAACATAAAGATGGAATTATTTGTGGCCTGTAAAGTTTAGAAAATTAGAAATGTGAGAAGACTTAAGGGATCTAAAAGGTATACCAAATAAGTTAAACAATCCTATTAGATTCTTTGAAGAAGAGAATAAAGTCAGTAGGCAAACAAAAAAACAGTAAAATAAATAATTAACATAAGAAAATTTCCTAGAGATGAACAAAAACTAAGGTTTTGAGATTTAAAGAACCCATCAAGAGCCAAATAGGAAATTTTTTTAAAGATGCACATCTAAACACATGTAGGAGAAATTGCTAAACATGAAGGATGACAAGAAATATCCAAAAACTTTCAAAGAGGACAAATAGTTTACTTCAACGAGAATTGAATTGCGATCTCACTTTAGTACATAGCCAAAATATAAATTAAGTGTGAGACTTGGACTCACAAATTTGGACTTGGAAAGTTTGCCAAGTGCATGAGGTTTCTGTTTTTTTCTTCAAAAATAAAAAAAAAACTATTGAAATGCTATTGTAGTGAAACACATATAACTAAAATTTTGAAGAGTACAATTCAGTGGCATTAATTACATTCACCATGTTGTACAACTATTATCTCTATCCATTTCCAAAAGATTTTTTTCATCCCGAAAAGAAATTCAGTATTCATTAAGCAGTAACTTCCTATTCCCCCTCCTTCCAGCCCTTGTTTGTGATGATAGTATTGTTAGCTACCATGGAGTTGACCCCTGACTCATGGCAATAACATGTGTCAGACTAGAATTTACATTTGCATTTGCCTATTGGGCCGACTCGACGGCATATAACAACAACAACATTCTAGTTGTATCATATAAGTGGGATCACAAAATATTTAACCTTTTGGTCTGACTTATTTCACTCACTGTAACATTTTCTTGGTTCTCTGTATGAAAGCTTCTGATTACAACTAACAGGAGACCCAGACATAGGGCTAATGTCGGATAAAATTGCTTAAGGGTTCAGTGATGCACCAGAGGCCTTGGCTCCTGCTCATCTCTTCGCTCTGTTATCTTTAGCATCAGCTCCATTCTAAGACTTGCTCTAACTAGTGTGTCAAGTTTCCTGTTCACATGCAGTAGTAGAGAAGGAGGAGAAACTTTTATTCCAGAAATAGAATAATTGATTCTCTTCAATCTGAATGGACTAACTTAGATAATGTGTGCCCCTGCAATACAACATATGCTGATTGTCTTAATCTACAAACTAGGGTTGGGAATCAATTACTTTGAATCATATGATCTATGCAGGAAGGGGGTAATACCTGAACAAAACTGGGTTTTGTTGGGAAGAAGGAAGGGGAAATAGATGCTGGATTGTCAATTTTTCCTCTGTAAAAATGAGTTGGATAATCATATATCCATTAGGGTGCTTTCAGCTACAAAGCACAGACACTTTCACTCAACTAAGTGAAAGGGTAAAGATAACTCTAATCAGGAGTCAGGTCAGAATCCAGGGTTAGCACATCCATGGTGCAGCTGTGTCATCAGTGACCTAAGTTCTTTCTATCCTGTCACTTTGATGTTTTGGCTGTTGGTTTCTCCCTCAGGCTAGCAAGTAAAGTGGCAGCAGTAGGTCAAGGTCTCATGTCCAGCCACGATAGTACCCAGAAGAGGTACATTATATGAGTGTACCGGAGCTGCTATAACATGGCGTCATGAACTGGGTAGCTTAGAACAATAGAAATTTATTTTCTCACAGTTCTAGAGGGCAGAATTTCAAAATTAAGGTGTCAGTAGGGCCATGTTGTCTTTGAAGGCTCTGGGGAAGTATCCTTCCTTGCTTCTTTTTAGCTTCTGGTGGTTGCTTGCAAACCTTGGTTTGTAGATGCATCACTTCAGTTGCTATCTCCACTGTCCTATGATGCTGTCCCCATGGGTCCAAATTTCTCTCTTCCTAAAAGGACAACTGTGGTAATTCAGTTTGTGTATCAACTTGGCTGGGCCTGGTTGAGTGGTTATTCCCCATGGTGAGATAAGTAATTAACTCCATGGTGGAATCCATTGGAGCAGCTGAGTAGCTACTTGGGGTATGTGGTCCACTTTCCATATATAAGAAACAGGTCTGGGAATGGTTCCTAGCTTATGGCACATTTGAACACTGCATGTAGCCATGTCATTGTTTGGCAGCCTGCCAAGCTCTGCTGACCTTGGGACTTTCAATGGACTTGAATTAATGGCCTGCCGTGTGGTTTTGGTAACAACGGGACTGTGCCTTTTTACTTGTCAACCTTGGGCTTGTCAGTCTCATAAGCCAGTCTCAGAAATCTGAGTGAAGAAAATCCTCTAACTCCAGTGAGCCAGGAGCAGGAGGCAGAGCTGAAGCTCAAGGCTGAGGGGCTTTCACCCAGCCCCTAGAGCCTGGCACTTTGAATTCAGACTTATAGCCTCCAAACTGTAAGAGAACTAACTCCTGTTTCTTCAAGCCATCCCATTTGTGGTATATTCTTGTCAGAGTGGCACTAAGTAAACAGAACAACACCATTCATTGGATTAGGGCCCACCCTGATCCAGTAAGATCTTATCTTATCTTGATTACATCTGTAAAGACCATATTTCCAAATAAGGTCACTTTCAACAGGTACCAGTTTAGGACTTGAATATATCTTTTTGAGAAATAACAATTCAAATTAGTACAGATGTGTTCTAGAGTTCTCCACTCATTAGGATGGCTGCAATGTGGAAAGGAAAATAGGGTGTGGAAGAGGAAGTACAAAGCAAAGCACTAGCAATAAACTGCTAAGCAGAGCTTCCTTTGCATGACTGTTAGAATTGTGCACAGTGAACTTCCTACATTCTCTCTGCCTCCCAAACCCTCAGGCCTCCCTCTTGTACACAGTCACATAGTTCTGTCTTCCAGAGGGGTAGCTGATTGATGTAATGTATCATCTTTGTGAACTTTCAAGCTAAAATAGACAATTGTGCTGTGACCAGACACTGAGTAAGCTCCTGTAAAAGTACCTGTCCTATTGGGATCTAAAAAGCTTGCAAACAGCCATCTAGATGCAATGATGGTTCTCTCCTTGTCCAGAGCAAAGAAAAATGAAGAAAACAAAAGATAAATGGGAATAATTAGTCCAAGGGACTGGTAGACCATACAATTCTCATCTTACATGAACGTGATACTAGAAGAACTAGATTAATGGAACTAGAACAAGAATGGAAATAATGAGAATGTTGACACATTGTAAAGAATGTAAACAATGTTACTGAATAATATGTACAGAAATTGTTAAATGGGAACCTAATTTTCTGTGTAAACTTTCACCAAAAACATGACACAATAAACACAAAAACACAATACAACCTCGTCCCCCACCCCTTTTTTTTAAATCCAAATGATTTTGAGTTTTGTTCCACATTGTTCTCCCTCTCTAT